>NC_045141.1:8514202-8586097 GCF_008831285.2 Nymphaea colorata | reverse complement strand
CATGTATTTTTTGTAAGGGCATCTTTTGTAATTTTAGAATTGCAGGTCAGCCCAACCCCCATGTTTATATGGGGGGATTCAAGAAGATGCTGTACATGCATAACATGCATACAGTGAGACAGCAAGTATCTCTTTCCATGTTTCAAAATGTATCATGGCTTGGAACTCAACGATAATCCATTCTTGCTTTTTCATAATGTTTTTATCTCAATATTGGTCATTGAAATTGTCCTCAAAGCTTACAAATTTTCTAAATGAAATCTTTTATGGTCTGCAGCAATTATTTTGATGACATGTTATTTCAATCAAACTCACTCACACAGTCCCTGTCATATATGTTCAACAGTTTCTATTTTTCGTTGTTTAGAGAAAACAAGCAGGGAACTTGCATTGTGCCAGTATCACTAGTTCTTTCCACACCAAATCTGATCTCTTTCTATAAATTTAAGTGTGACAGGTTGAGCTTTCGCATCAGTGAACTGGTTCTGGCAAGTTCTTTTTTCTTGTACAAGATTACTTAAACACTGCCTCACATGAGCATAATCACTGTCCTCACTTGATTTGCTGTGATAAGATACATCTCTTAAGATCACATGGACTTCTTGGAATGAATTTTAGCTTTATCCCATGCATTTGATGTGAGTGCTCTGATCGCACATCTTCATTTGTGTTGAAATCTGGTACTTTTTGATCCTCTGATATGTATGTTCTGGTTCAGATGGAGAAACTTGGTAAGTCCTCTATTTGGATATGACTTCTGGTATCAGCCCTGACACAAGACCATGATTAGTTCATCATGGGGAGCACCAAAATCTTTTACAAAAGGATTCAGTCTCCAACATGTAGAAGATGGACGTTATGAAGACATCACATGTATATAGCTGGCCCGATGGTGAACTGAAACAGACTGGACCTTGGTAACTCAGATCTCCTACCTTTGGAGGTCAGTGTGACAGTGTCAAATATCGTCGCAGGACCCTTCAAAGCCTGTTTTGACTGGACAACTATGGGTTGGTGGACTCATTCAGAAGGAAGCCAGATAGTTGTAGTATCTAAAGATGGGTTGGAGTCTCAGTTTGATGTTCCTGAAGTAAAGTGTGTGTGTTTAAGTCATTGTTGTTCTTACATATTCTTGCTTTCCTCAGGGAAACAGACTCAGAGGTGGGCCACAAATGATCCGGGTTGACTTGGACGGTAAGAGATTGTAGGTGACTAACTCACTCTTTAGCACATGGGATCGGCAATTCTATCCAGAGATTTTGGAGGAGGGCTCACAATATGCTGCGGATTGACATGGACAAAAGAAGGGTGGATTGAAGCTGATCCAAACTTCTTTGTAGATTTTGGGCTTGAACCTGATGGTCCTATTTAGGGTTGACTTCGTGGTCATTTGAGAATAAATGAGATGAGAATGGAAATAAGATGCATATTCAAACAAGAGTGCCATTTATGTTGAAGTATCACATGGGAATTGCTCAAGAAGCACAACGCCTTGGATTGTTGGATTAATTTGGAGAATTCAAAGAGGTGGCATGTCAACATCGTAGATAAGTTTTAAATACAAAAGTAGAAGTCTTCGTTGCATGTTCTCCCTCCGTCGCATGTTCTCCCACCTTCACGGATGAAAAATGTTTCCCATCAAAGAAATGACGGTGAAAATTTTTCCCCAATTCTTTTTTTTGTCCCACACCATCCTTGAAAGAGGAGAAAAGATGGATTGGGTTGCGGGCCACTTCAGTACAGAGTCAAGAACGGAATGCAGCGAAACTAGCCCATCCATATCAAGGTATAGTGGACAAGGCTCGAGCTGTCCAACTCCACCAAAGCACAGATTGAATCTTCTGCGGTTACTGCAGGTTCTAACTAGAGGAAAGATCAGTGTTTCAGGACCAGGCCAAGACTCACTTATAAAATGGCAGTGGCCCGGAGGCCAGTGGAGAACGGGCAAGTGGCCCGGAGGACAGTGGAGAACAGGCAAACAACCGAGGGTGAGAGAGTGAAAGATTAGAGGATTTTTGGGGGAAAAAGGATGAGGAAGATTTACGACCGAAAAAGAAGCAACACAAAATAGTGCTGGGTGGGTGAGCCTCTTTCTGTGTGTGAAATGTGTAAGAGGGTGTTATGTGCCTACATGACATTCGCTGCAGATGAGATGCCAAGGTGTAACGGGAATCAATGACAGTGATGAGGGAGACGACGGCACTGAAGGAGCAAAGGCCAGCCAAAGCACCGGCAGCCGTGGCAGTGGTGGTGGCAGACGCAGGAGGAGGAGGAAGAGACATACACGACTTAGACTCTTGAAACCGTCTGCTTCTCCCCTCTTTTCTCACCCTGCTGGATGATTGATCAAGAAGTTTGTGGTTTTCCTTTTTCTAATCTTGGTGTTGTTATGTGTTTTAGTTCGCCCTACAAATACTCTTTGCGGGGTCAGAGTTTGTTCTGGTTAATTGTTGTTTTCGGTTGGAGGAAATTAAGATCCGGCGACGTGGCCGAGCTCTGTGACCGCTGCGAGTATGTTCTTTTTCCTCTGTTTCGTTCTTTTTTTGTCTGGTCGTTGCCCGGCTTGGAGATCAGCGTAAAGAAGACATCTCTGTCGTTCTTGAAACAGTTTTTTACATCCTCGTTGGGATGATTAAGTTGATGGATGCACAATTAAATTGATGGTTGCTGGAATTTTCTGTGTATAAAATTTTCTCGGGTACAAAGGATCTTGATTCGCCAGAAATGTGAATTTTATTTTTTTTAAGCTTTTTCTCATTAATAATTTTTGGTAGAATGACAAGTTTACCGCCTTTGGAATCACATGGTTTTCTCTAAGTTGTCACTCTGAAACTGTTAGGACTTTTGAAGGGCTAGATTTAATATTGGATTTGACCCGTCACGACATTTTCCAAACAAATGTACGTGTTGATATCTACAGATTCATAGATTATATCGGAATTCGAGGCTCCCTTAAGACGATGTCTACTTTTCTCTCTGAAGTTTTATCCTATCCATTCTCTTGGGATCTGCATAGGAATGCCCAAATCAATTTATTTTCATATTCTCCAGTAGAATTACATTGGCGTCCACTTAAAAAAACATAGATATCTGTCTTTTTCTTTCTGTGAAATTTTTATGGAGTCTGTATGTGTGGAGTGTACGCCCATGGTGATGATGTGCTGGGTGTCACACATTCGAGCAGATTTGACAAGGAAAGCTATACGTCTTACTGTGGAAGCCTTCACTTTTCTTTTCATTTGGTGCAGAAGTCGATCATTTCTTGGTTATTGAAGCGGTCGTGTGCAGAAAATGTGGTTCCTTTTCCCTGTTCTAGGCAAATTTTGTAAAGAATGAAGCTTTCTTATTTGTTTAAATGCATGCAGATGGCCTTTTTAATTTTGCATCTGGCCTGTAAAGTGGGACGCTGTTTTTCCTCTGATGGAATGGAGCATCGGTCGGCTACCCCCTTTTTTGTCGAGTGCTGGAGAGTTGGTTAGATGTCATACTTGTCCCTAATGAACCTTTGCCTGTTGTAGTGGTGATTGTGAAGAGCTATCTATCACTAGCAGCTATTGGTCACCAGAGAAGAATTCTATCTTCTAGAATTTCATATGCATAGAGGAATGGGGCTCCTTTGCTGTTGCTAGATTTGGATATTACCAAGTTATCACACCATTTGGGGATTTCATGTTACATGTGGATCTATTATATTTTTCCTATTTTTGATGCTTTTTCTGTAGAGAATTTCATCAGAATCATTTTCTTTACTGATAGTCCATCTTTGAACCTCTTTGAAAACTTTATCTCCATGGCGTTAACTTTTTTTGGTTTTTTCTTCTTTTCTTTTAATCACTTAGGAAGCAGTAACCAATATTCTGCCACATTATGTTGATAACTCTCTTTTGAACTTGTAGTTCTGCATATGATGAGTTAAGGTTTTGTGAAGATTTTTATTTTGATGCTGCTGGTGGAGGAACTGTGAGACGTGTGGAAAGGTTAGAAACTGGGATGTAAACACCAACTCTAGTTTCCCTGTGTTAAAAATATGAAAATGCTCTGATCTACTTCTCATGCATCAAAGTGTAGAAAGTTGAAGAACCTACAAATGGAACTGGCTACAGTTTTTGATGAATTGCACTAATATCTGTTGTGATGCTTGAGAACACAAGCATCATCTTGTATTCTCTTATTTGGAATGCAGTTAGATACATTCAGGTTCCATTATGTCAAAAACTGTAGCCCTAAGTTGTTTTTGGAAAAAAATTTCTTTCCTTAACAAAATGTTTCTTATTCCAGTGTTTACATTGTGGGTGCATTGTTTCAGCTCATACATTCTTGCTCCTGGATGTTGGTGGAATAGAATGCATTTCTTGTGCCAAGACAAGTTCGCTTAATGTAGTAAGCCTTTTAATTGTTGGAAAAAAGAAGTCTCATGTATATTTTGATGTTACATGATTGCAGCGCATTTGTTGCTTTGGGCTGTATGGTTGACTGCTGATTCCACAACTGCCAAATGGGTGCAGCAGTGAGCTCTCGTTCAGCAACTTTCATCAGATTTTATGATCACTGGCTGGAAGCCCGATAAGATTTATGTCCCAGACATCCTGGGAAGAATGATATGATTTTTTGGAGAAAAAATTCACCTCTAGAAAATGCATGTCCTCTATAGGCTATTTCTAGTTGGTTTTTGTGATCTACTGAAAGACTTTCGTATGGATTGTACAAAAAATTTTCCCCATTCTTTGATGCTTTACTTATTATTTGTTTCTGTTCTATCATTTTTCATCAATTTGCTTGCTGGGCATCTGATGTGACCTGCCCTTGTAGCTGCTCAAAAGAGACCAAGTTGCAGTCGCTTCTCAAGATCTATTGGGGTTAACATTAGGATTAAGGTTAAAAGAATAGGGATTACCAAATTTCATTCTCAAGTCGGACACAACCCCGACTGAATATATTTCTTTGGACTGATATACAAGTAGTGGTTCCCTCCCAAGTTTCAACATACTACAAATCAAGAACGGGAATGTGAGGCTTTACAAGCGTCAACGATACAAGAAGATCTCTCCCTCACTCAACAATCACATCATCCATGCCAAACCATACATTCAATCCCTAGGTCGAGCATTCCACACCCTGGCCCTAGGACAATCCGACAGCTTGGGTATGTGTCCTCAGCTAGATGAGCTTTGGAGGATTCCCGAATGGCTGCGAACCCGAAGGTTGGCTGGAAATCAAATGCACCCGCCCACGCAGCTATAGGGGGTTTCGGATGTACCTTGCTGGAGCTAGTCCAGCACTCACCGAGGAAGAAGGCCAAGTATATCCTCGGTATTCAGCAATGCTTCACAGCTCAATCTGCTACAAGTCCTCCAATGGCGATCAATCTCTAATGCGCAGGCTCCTAGTGTTTAAGACAACACTAGCAGTTTACTGTTCTTGTAAGAAACAGCTGAACAGAAAGTAATGGAGGAGGTGTGTCACCCGAATAGCAGGAAACCCCAATTGTGTGATGTAATTGGGGGAAAATATCTTCAGATTGGCGCTGAAGATCACCCTTCCCCTTCAAATGGATGTAGATTGCAATGAAGTCCACCACCAGCCTGCTATGACTGTGATGTGCACTTCCAAAAATAGGAGCAGTCACTGTATGCAATCAGAAATCTCAGATGAATGCAGGAGTGGAGATGCTTCACCGGAGATGAGATCAACCCCTACTATCTGTAATCGAATTTGGGGGATGTTGGCATCGAATGGGCGACGATGCACGCCTCTTGAAGACAGCTTCTTGATACAAGATCGAGCTCCAACAGCTTCTGCTTCTCGACTAATTCAACAGCTCGCTGCCACAGCTATCAGCAGAGAGTATGGTTCTGCGAAGGAATCAAGAGCTCAAGCAGAAGATAATTCTACAGATCATCAAGCTCAAGTCATGGAGAATGCATCAGAGAATCGATTTCACCCAAGTCTGTAATAGAATTTGGGGAAACGGGCGAGAATCCCTCATGCAGGTGTGGAACCAGCAACCAGACTTGCGTTCCTTTAAAAAATCATAACTCTGTGTACAGAGGTCCAAAAATCATGAAATTTGATATGGAGGAAGCCAAGATCTGCAGGATTAGACGCTCCAAAAATCAGCACCAAAGTCGTTTCCAATAGGCGACTTGCTGAAGCTTGAAGTTGCATCTGGTTTTGCCTGAAATCAGCCTTTCGTAGGACTCAGGCATCGTCTGGTGCCAATCACCATAAAAAATTCACCAAAATTCAACCGTAGCTCGGATTGAGCTAAAAATTGGACCAGCGATAGCTGAGATTCTGATGTACGAACGCCTAAAAATTCAGCTTGAAAGCAGCTTTCAAAAGTTGAGTCATTGAGGATTGAAATCGGCCAAGTTTTGGTGTCACTCAGAACTGCGCCGCCTAATTCCGCGATCCACTGTCATGCTTCGATCAGCTCCGGCGAACTGTCCAAAACAGCTCGAATTCTTCCCAATCATCACCAGAATGATCGCCCAAGAGTTACGAAGACCTCTGAGCCATTTCCTGGATTAGATCAGCCTCTGATCGCTGGAATTGTGCTGATTTTCAGAGATTGCCGTCGCTATCTTTAGATCAGGAATTCAGCCTTTGTTTCTTCATCTTCAGTCAGTCGATTCCTCACTATTTCACTCTGTAGCTCATGCAAGGGATACGCAACAATTAGACAAAGATTGCGACAGTAAAAATCGATTCTTAAAAGAATTGAAATCGATCTAAGTCAGACGTTAGGTGATCTGCCTGAAACAGGGATCGTTCTCTCTGAACACGTCAGCATCTCCAAATCCTTCGATATCAGTCAGATCAGACCGACCTATTCTTCTCATTAGATGAGAGGACTGAAATCGATCAGAACGTCAGCATCCTCTCCACTTCTGATCGGGTAAACAGGAAGTTCTTGCGGTAGAATATCCATGGAGAAGGATTTCTTACCGATTGAGAAGTTCCTCCGGCTGTCGACATGTAGTTCAGCAATTCCTCGGATGAGCTACGATCCGCTGCACAACCGAATGGTCCTTCTTCCGATTCCAGCCTCTAAGTGCCTCAAGGATTGGGGAGCACTTGCGTTGTGACCGGATCTACCTCTACACTGTATTCGACGTCTACAGTTCGGTAGCTTCCTACGGCTGTCTAGTTCTGTTGCGATCTTCTTCTCTAGCAAAGTCTCCTTCGCTGGCCAAGCTTTTGGCGCCACACTTAAGCAACTCAAACTCTCTTGCCGCGAGGGAAAATATTTCTTTTATTGATTCAATTTCCAAAGTTACGAGTTTTTCACAGTCTCCAGCTTATATGCCGCTGGATTGTCTCGGGTTTGACCCGTTGTCTCGGACTGATACGAGTACAAAGACCTGACTCAATCAAATCCAAAAACAAAACAATACAATGACTCAGTCTGGGCTTGAACCCAGCCGTGACGCGCTCGAGTTAGCCTGAGCTCTTGCCAACTAAACCTGACCCGGACACACTCTGGGTTGCCCCAGTCTTCCTTGGTCTCTTACAGTGACCACTCTTTTTGCTGCCCGAACGAGCAACCTCTGCTCTTCTGCCTTCTCTACTGACCACTGACCTGATCGAACCTAGTCCCTTCCATGGTCTACTCAGCTACCAAACCTTGCTTCAACCCATTGTATGCTCCTCGCTCTCGTCACCGACTGCAATCTGTAGGTCGCATCTCTCTTTAGTCTTCAGATTAACCTCACAACAGATATCACTGCCCTCCTGCAATCTCCCTCGCCGGTTTGCGCCTAACACTTTGCTTCGGTCTCCTCAGAAGTAAGGTTAACCTCACTACCTCCGGACTGCCTATCTCAATCGGCCCTTCAGTCTTGCCCTCTACATTAGTGCCTCTGCTTTGCTCGACATGGAATTAGCCTCACTTTGCTCAAAACGCCTAGGCCCTCCGTGTATCTACTCTCGGTAAACCTCACAATGCCTAAAGTCAATAGATTCAACTGATGCCCACTAGCCATCTCCCCGCTTCCGACCATGACTGCGATACGGCTGGTATCCCACCTACTCCTCAATAGCCTCCTGGCCACACTCGACTGTGCTCTAGGTAGGTGCACATCAAGTCCACCCCCTTGAATGGAGCTTGTCCCAAGCTCTCTTTTGACAGTCATCACGGTCTGTTGGAACTGCCTTAACATAGTTCACATCTCCACCCTCACCTACCCAGCTTGGATGAGGACCATACTCCCTGGCAAGGACCTTAGTAAGACTTTTGGTATATGGGAGGTCCTTGGTCACCCCTATAGGATTTGTCATGAACCCAATTTCCTGACGTCTCTATCATGGGCTTGCCAAAGTCGGCCCCCACTTTTGTCAATGAACTTCTCAACAAGTAACAGTTTTTTGGTCGGTGTTAGCATTAGCACACCCATGCTTCCACTGCTCTCTTAGCCTCACCTCGAGCATATAATATGACTGTATAGGGTTTTTCATAACAGTCTTGGACAGTTTTGCAATTTGCTGGCATTTGAGCCTTTTTCAGATGTGGTTGTTCTTTCCCATGGAAGAACTACTGCCCATCTGGTCTGACCCTTCTCCCAGACCTTGTGCTGTTATGGTCTTTGCAGACTTTGTGTCAACAGCTGTTAAGAGAACTTGTCCTTCGCTATTCTCCTAGGGAACATAATGCTCTTGGTGGCAAAGCCCATTGGATTTTTCCCAACGTCCTGAACCATTGCATTCCAAAACTACATCAACTCCATGGATAGGCAGAATACATAAGTCCATCATAAATGGTACATTTTGAATATGAAGAACCCTATCCTTGCATGTATGACGTGTTCCATCACCGGTTTGGACATCAAAAGAATATATCACTTCACTTTTACCACCTATCAATTGAGTTGTCCCTGGACTTATGAAATTAGTAGCTGATCCCGTGTCTAGGAGAGCTAATACTTTATGGTTACTGATGTATCCAACCACCTTCATGGGATCCGGATGTCTTATATGAGCTATCGTGTGACATAGCACCTGGCTGTCATCATGAGATTCATAGTTCAGCCTTTCTCCTGGCTGTCTTGCTCTCTAGCTGATTGTCAACTTTATACTCTTCATCTTTGTCATATATGACTATGAACAACTTGATTGCTTTGCACTTCTGTCCACGAAACCACTTGACATCACAATGATAACACAACCCCTTTGCATTCTCTCATCCCGCTCTTGATGGGTAATGTATTGTTTCTAGTGCTGTTAGGGTTGGCTGTGGTACCTCCTTCTTCTTTGGTAACATTACTGGCATCCGGCGGTCTGGTCAGATGTGGGTCAAACCTTCTTGCCTTGCTCTTGGAGAGCCCATTTCCGTTCCATTTTCTCTTCTTTGTGTCGGGCAACTTTTATGCATATCTTTAAGTCACGAGATTCTTGGGAAAGCATAGCCAACTGATATCAGCTGCAATCCCCAATCGGCCATCCCCAATGAAAGCTCCTACTAATGAAAGCTCAAGCAGAAAATAATTCTACAGATCATCAAGCTCAAGTCATGGAGAATGCTCCAGATAATCGATTTCACCCAAGTCTATAACAGAATTTGGGAAACGGGCAAGAATCCTCTCGGCAGGTGTGGAACCAGCTCCCAGACTAGCGTTCCTTCAAAAATCATAACTCCGTGTACAGAGGTTCAAAAATCACGAAATTTGATCTGGAGGAAGCCAAGATCTGGAGGATTAGAGGCTCCAAAAATCAGCCCCAAAGTCAATTCCAGTAGGTGACTCGTTGAAGCTTGAAGTTGTGCCTGGTTTTGCCATAAATCAGCCAGTCGCAGGACTCAGGCAACGTCTGGAGCCAGTCACCTTCAAAAATTCACCAAAATTAAACCGCAGCTCGGATTGAGATGAAATTTGGACCAGTGATAGCTGAGATTCTGATGTAGGAACACCTAAAAAATTCAGCTTCAAAGCAGCTCGCAAAATTGAGCCATTGAGGATTGCAATCAGCCTAGTTTCTGGTGTCACTCAGAACTGCGCTGCCTAATTCCGCGATCCGACGTCATGATTCTGATCAGCTCTGGCCAACTATCCAAAACAGCTCAGATTCATCCCAAACTTCACCAGAATGATCCCCCAAGAGTTATGAAGACGTCTGAGCCATTTTCCTGCTCAGATCAACCTCCAATCGCCGCAATTATGCTTATTTTCAGAGATTGCCGTCGCTGTCTTCAGAACAGGAATTCAGCCTCTGTTTCTTCATCTTCAGTCAGTCGATTCCTCACTGTTCCACTCTATAGATCATTGCAAGAGATACACAACAATTAGACACAGATTGTGACAGTAAGAATCGATTTTAAAAGAATTGAAATTGATCTAAGTCGGACATTAGGCGATCTACCTGAAACAGGGATCGTTCACGCCTGAACTTGTCAACATTTCAAATCCCTCTCAAATCCTTCGATCTCAGTCAGATCAGACCGACCTATTCTTCTTGTTAGATGAGTTGACTGAAATCGATCAGAACGTCAGCATCCTCTTCACTTCTGATCGGGTTAACAGGAAGGTCTCACCGTAGAATGTTCACAGAGAAGAATTTCTTACCGATTGAGAAGTTCCTCCAGCTGTCGACGTGCAGTTCAAGAAGTCCTCGGATGAGCTACGATCTGCTGCACAACCGAGTGATCCTTCTTCCGATTCCAGCCTCTAAGTGCCTCAAAGATTGGAGAGCACTTGCACTATGATCGGATCTACTTCTGCACTGTATTCGACGTGTATAGTTCCAGTAGCCTTCCCGGTTCGGCTCCTCTGGTTCTGTAGGCGATCTTCTTCTCCAGCAAAGTCTCCTTCGCTGGCCAAGCTTTTGGCACCACACTTAAGTAGCTCAAACTCTCTCACGTGGGAGAGAAAATATTTCTTTTATTGATTCAATTTCCAAAAGTTACGAGTTTTGGCACAGTCTCCAGCTTATATGCCGCTGGACTGTCTCATGTTTAACTTGTTGTCTAGGACTGATACGAGTACAAGACCTGACTCATTAAAATCCAAAAGAAAACAAATACAATGACTCGGTTTGGGTTTGAACCCAGCAGTGACGCGCTCAAGTTAGCCTGGGGTCTTGCCAACTAAACCTGACCCAGACGCACTCTTGGTTGCGTCCAGTCTTCCTTGGTCTCTTATAGCAGACGCAGTCTTTCTCTGCCCGAACCAGCAACCTCTGCTCTTCAGCCTTGCTCTACTGACCGAACCTAGTCCCTTCCATGCTCTCTTCAGCTGAGCGAACCTTGCTTGAACCCATTTTATGCTCTTTGCTCTCGTCACCGGCTGCAATCTGTAGGCCACAACTCTCTTTAGTCTTCAGATTAACCTCACAACAGATATTGCTGCCCTCTGCAATCTCCCTGGCTGGCTTGCGCCTAATGCCTTACGCTTCGGTCTCCTCAGAAGTAAGGTTAACCTCATTAGCCTCCAGACTGCCTATCTCAATCGGCCCTTCAGCCTTGTGCTCTACATTTAGCACCTCGGCTTTGCTCGACATGGAATTAGCCTCACTTCACTCAAAATGCCTTGGCCTTCCCTTTATCTTCTCTCAGTTAACCTCACAATGCCTAAAGTCAATAGCTTCAACAAATGCCGCACTAGCCATCTCCCCGCTTCTGACCATGACTTTGATAGCAGCTGGTATCCCGCCTACGTCCTCGGTTGCCTCCTCGGCCACACTCGGATGTGCTCTTGGTAGGTGCACATCAAGTCCACCCCCCTGGAATGGAGCTTGTCCCCAAGCTCTCTTTTGACAGTCATCACGGTCTGTTGGAACTGCCTTGATATAGTTCACATCTCCACCCTCACCTACACAGCTTGGATGAGGACCAAACTCCCTCGCCAAGGACCTTAGTAAAGACTTTTGGTATATTGGAAGTCCTTGGTCACCCACCCCTGTAAGCATTCGTCATGAACCCAATTTCCTGACGTTGTCTATCATGGCCTTGCAAAAGTCGGCCCCCAGTTTTGTCATCGAACTTCTCAACAAGTAACAGTTTTTGGTGCTTGTTGTTAGCTGTAGCACACCATGCTTCCGCTGCTCTCTTAGCCTTCACCTCAAGCATATAATATGACTGTATAGGGTTCATCATAACAGTCTTGGACTGTCCTGCAATTTGCTGCATTTGAGCCTCTTTCAGTTGTCATTCCTTCATTCCCATGGAGGAACTACTGGTCATCAGGTCTGACCCATCTCCCGGAGCTTGTGCTGCTATGGTCTTTGCAGACTTTGTGTCAACAGCCATTATAACAGTCTTGAACTGCACGTCGACCTTCCATTGACTGTTTCACAGAGTCTTGAACTGCTCATGTACTAGTTAAATGAGCTCGAGCTCTGGCACGCTTGATTGAGCAGAGCTCGAGTTGACATTATATAACTTGATTCAAGCTCGAGTTGTGCAATATAGAAGGCAAGCAGAGTTCAAGCTGACCAAGCTTCGGCTCGACTCAGCTCATGTTCACCCATACTAGAAACTGCGTTTTTGAAATCCTTGGATCTACGATCCAAGTATTAAAAATCAACTCCGGATCCTTATATTTGAAGCTATCAAATGGAACCTAGGTTCAAATATGAGCTCAAAATTGCTTTGCTTAATAAATGGCTGGGAGGAGCAGTCTCTCAATTGGTTCAACAAAATTAAAAGAATGTACAGAAAAAATAACCAACACGGACACCTTTAAGGAGTCAACCATTCAACAGAAGAATGCAAATCAATGCAGCGATGCGAGACTTCCACTACCTCAAACGCAGGATTGCATTGCACCAGAATAAAAAACTTCCTTGAAAGAACATGATCCCCAGATCCGTGAGGCACTTAATCAACCTCTTTCATGCAGTGAAACCATGTGTTCCTCCAGCCTATGGGAGCCGCTGAAATGCCAACTTCCCCATTAAATTATGGTAGGCTACAAAGAATTCCAACTAAGATCTCCTTGGCACCCTAACATAGTCTGACTGGTACATAACAAACTCCAGAATCAAAAACCCTGCATCCATCCACCCTTTTTCACCCAGTACCCTACCTTCTGAGAGTCTCCAATCCATCTGCAGGCAGAGTGTATGATCATACTGAAACCATCAAATGATGGCTAAGAATCATGATGAATGCCAGAATCCAACCAAGCCAAAATCTCCTACTTACTCGCCACCCCCAACACACATTTATCATCAATTGTTTAACAATCTTCCCACAAAGGTTAGCATTGGACATATTTCTGCACTACGTCCCCATCATGGACTCTTTTATTCCTTCATAGCCAGAGCTTCCAGATAACCTTTGGAAAGCATAAACACCAACCCCTTCTAGCTAAATTTAATGCGCCAGCACCAAGACTCATAAGGACTATCGAAGACTGTTTGAATTTCACCATTACATTAGACTTGCAACTGATGACTTTCCTGATGGATCTTGCCAAAGACCAATGAATGAACACATGGGCTATCAATTCCTCTTCCTTCTCAAAAAGAGAACACCGATTGCAAGGGGGACTCCAAAATTTTCTATGCGATCATGGGTGAGAGTCCCGCCTTTCAGAGCAATATACGATGTCCACTTTGTGCACTCCATTGACTCGTTTCTATATACTATGGCTCCCCTCACATGCCTCACAATCTTCACTTTAATGCGCTCATATATATACACTAAATTAAGAGTTTCGGACTACTCACAACCGAATGAGACCATAACAAAGTGTCCCTATTTGTTATCAAACGAACACTTCTCATAGCTAAAGGAATCCAAAGACCCAAAAACCTTCCACATTCGAAGAATTCTATGAGTGAATCACCCCAACCAGCTTCTGCTTATAGTTCACAGATGTTGGAGGTTCCAAACATTGAAAAAAGTAGCACAGCAGACCCCAACCACACTGTTCTGATCAGACATTAATCACTTACTAATAGACAAGATGAGAAATTTCCTTCCATCCCCACATGGGACCCTTCCAGATCCAGGTGGAATAAGTTCTACGAATCTGCAACCAAAGGCTATGGTTGCACAAATACTTCTGTCAACACAAGTAGCACCATAAGGAGTCCATTAACTTGGCCTTGAGTGACAACTAGATCATCCAAGCATTATTAAGGCTACTCAAATCTTTCAAACCAGCCCCATCCTCCTCTAAAGGTAAGCACAGGGAGAACCACCTCACTGCATCATCATGCCTCCCATCTGTTGAATCACCCCAAATGAACCTACTACAGGTTCTCTGGATGTTGTCTAATTAGGCCTTTAGTTATACCAATTATCCTAGTTTATAGCCTTTCTATAGCATGATCGAAACTGTGCTAAGAGTTGGTTAAAAATGACTATGTTACCATTCTTAAATGGGATATTTAACTGATTTTTCCAAAAGAATTTCAAATATAAGGGCCATGAACTACACCAAAGCAAATCATACATCATAGGTATCTAACTCCAGTATCCATATCTCTCATGTCATCATCACATAGAAAATGAACATTTTGCTCCCGATCAACTCATCTTATCCTTTTTCTCTGGCTTTGCAAATAACTATGGAAGTCCTGAGATTGTATTACTAAGCAATTGGGGCTATTTCCATTTGTATAAGTCAATGGAAACACCCAAACAAGTTTATTAGCTTACATGTGGTCAGAAATGAACTAGAAATAACTAATTCCCTCATTTTTCATTCATTTGTTGTCATGAAAACACATGCAAACTTGACTAGACCCACGATAAGATCTCCTCAGCATAAGCATATTATCTCCACCTCCATTTCCATTTTTGAAGTCTCAATTCTAGTGTTAGGACAATCATTTTAAGAAATGACACATTGTTTTTCCCATTTCCTCATGTATGATCATCATTTTTCACTGATTCCAGTGACTTAGACCAAATTGAGTTACGATCAGATTCTTAAGTGCATGAACTGACTATTCTTGCTTTCAATTCTCTGATTCTATTTTAGATTGAGCACACATTGTTGACTTTCAGTCGCTCATGGAGTGTTCCTATCTAGACATTGTCATAGTAACTTTTGAACTGATTTTTGAGAGATATGGAATACCAATTTTCAATTTGAGCGCACAGATTGATTAAAATGTCACTTAATGAGAGTACCAGTGTGCTTAGTGCTCCTACACAAGCTCAAAATCTCTGTTTCCCACTATACCCGTACCATTTCTATTTACATGTTCAAATACAATTTAGTCAATTTTAGAAAATGTGGTTTTCCAAAGGCAAATTGAGTAACCTTTTAGTGAAATTTGGCACGCCCGCAAATTGAACCTCAAAAGCACCTCAGGAAGTATTTTTAACTCTCCAAAATTTTCACGATGCCCAAATGACCATTTTACCTCATACATGGAGGTTTTGAACTGAGCTTTTAAAAAATGATTTCAAATGTAGGAGCCAACCATAGAAAACCAGGGTCAAACTTACCCTATTTAGACATCTAATACCTAGACTAGGATCACCTAAGTTGTCGCAACCTTGTCAAATGACCATTTTATCCCTAAAGTAAGAAAATCTTAGAAATCTTAGTAATGATTTAAGACAAACATAAATCAGGTAATTCTTAGCTCTACAAGTCTCTAAGAGTAGTTAAAGTCATCTCACCAACAATTTTTACCAGTTTAAGTCAGCTTTCCCTATAAGTCAGCTCACCAGAACTGAGAACTACAATTTTTAGCTCGACAATATATCATTAAGTCTAACCAAATTCAGGATAGGTTTGCTTTAGTGGGAAAAAATTATTTTTTTTACTTACTTTGAGTTACCAAGCTCACATTTTGGTTTTAAAGTTATTTGCAGATTTCCACTAGGCCACTCTCTCCCCTATTTAGCATTGTTCGAATTAAGTTATAGAGCAACCGAGTTGAGTTAGGTCAAACCAAACTAGAATCATATTTATCATTTATAAATCTATCCTCCCCTAGTTTGGTTTGAGTTTATTCATCTTGGTTTGAGTTCAATTTTGTTCCAAAGGTCCAAACTTCACTCTCTTCTTTGTTTTTAAGGCGTTTCAGCTCAACCTAGTGGAGTGAGCTGAAACCGAGCTAGGATCATGTTTATCATGTATACATCTATCTTCTTTTAGTTTGGTTTGAGTTCATTTATGAAGCCATCTGAGTTCATTTTTGTTTGGAAGGTCCTAAAGCTCATTTTCTTTCTCTCTCTCCCTTTCTTTTTTTTTTTGGATTTAAGCTGAATTTGACCTCAACCTAATAGAGCCAAAATCGTATTTATCATGTATGAATCTATCTTTTCTTAGTTTTAGGGTTTGAGTTTATTCATACCCAATTTGAGTTCAATTCAGTATTGAAGGTCCTGGAACTCATTCATAATACTTGCTACACTCTGTAAACATCTATCGAGCTTAATTCAGTTAACTCAGAGCAAAACTTTCTGATCTTTCAACATATCCTTACCAGTAAATGGCTGATCTAAGGCCCGCAACTCAACTAATGAAGATGACAATCATAACCTAATTTTTGAAAACCTTCTATGTTTCTCTTTATATATATGACATTCACGGCTTGTAAATTTTAGAAAATTTGATTTTTAGAACAATGTTGGAGGGTTTTTTAGTAATATTTTAACTAAAGCCAATCTAGAAATAGGCATATAGGCTGGTCTAATCAGATTTGCCAAACTCACCCGGGGCTTCAGAATTACGAATAGGGACACAACAGTCATTTTCTTTTAAGCCATATTCTTCAACACAAACATAGGACATATGTCTCACATACATTAGTTTATGGCTTTCCTTGATTCCTATAGCGTTAAGCAAAGTCAAATCCATGATTTATGCTTATTTGAGTTCAAAATCTACAAAAGGAGTAAACCAATGAATTTTTTTCTAATCCATATTTTCCACATAAACCTAGGATTATGTGTCATATATACTTAACGTCATCAAGTTTGTCATTATTAAATCATCAAAGCTCCAACTTGAAATCATTTCAAACACATAATAGATGGCCCAAATCTTCACCCAAGGGTAAAAGTTCATTTCATTTTAAATCTCTTACCCATGACCAAGCGTAAAACAACAATTTCATCTGCAATAATATCATTTTGCACTTAGTCTATATGCTAGATATACTTGACGTTATGGTATTCGAAGCATCAATTACAATGTTTACATCAACATTTTTAGATCTACAAACTATTGTCAAGCAGATCTCTTATCTAGAATTCTAATCCAAATCTCTTAAGATCCATTTCGTAGAAACTTTATATGGATTTAGATCTTGATCTGAATCTTAGATCCATGCCCATACCTATCATCTAGAATCTTCTATGGATATCATGATCTGAATCTCAGAACCACATCCCAACCCAAGATCCAAATGCATAAATGTACATATATGCAAAATTTGATTTTGAACACTATGCGAGATGTCAATCCAAATAGTTGCTATAGATTCATGCAAACCTGTAAGTAGAGTACTTTGGTTCAGAACCATTTAATAGTGTTGTGTGCATTAGGACTTAGAATTGAGAGTGATTTATTCATGTTCACTTACATTTAGAATCCCATACAACCCCTTTCAAATTAAGCATTGATCGAAAGCAAATGTTTGTTTCTCCCATGGTTTTAACTCTCCATCTTTGGCAACATCATATTAGAGTTCACTGATTGTGCATGTACGTGCTCATGAATTTCAGAATTTACCGTCACCTATATGGCCGCTTGACATAGATGGGGCCACTCAAGAGGTTGACCTCCTGGGTCCTCCATAGTGGACTTGACATCACCCCAAAATTCTGCGTGGAACTATTAATGCCCTCCACCTTGGCACCCTTTGCTAACTAGGGAGGGAAGTTGGGGTGCATAAGGGCAACCTGGCCAATAAATAGCTAGAGGCCGACCTGCCCAATGCCATGTAGGACCAACCAGTGGCCAAGGATGCCACTAGCAGACCCCAGAGATTGCCACATGGCATGGGTATGCAGCTGATCCAAATTCATCCTTTTTTTTTTTTACCACATTTGATCACGTAGAGGGCTGATTTGCTGCCCTAGGCAATCAGCCCAGCTTCTAGGATGACTCAGACTGAGCTGGCCACCGTGGACCAGACACTATAGCAACATGTCACCAGAGATTCGACCCAAACTGCTAGCTTCTTAGGACACACACACTCTCTGCCATCGACTACCTACGTTGCCATTATTGGACCAACCAAACCAAGGGCCGTGCTCCTCTCCCAGTCACTTGCTCAAGGCACTTCCCAAGCCAGTCCATGCGGTGCTAGCTCCTTAAGCTGGCCTTTCTTTGTGCAGGCTCTAGCCTAGCGCCCAGTCAGCCCCCACAAGTTCCACCTTGGCACCATATCAGCATCATGTCATCCCATGTCAACATGGCACCCTCTACTTTCGCTCTCTTAGTTAATAAGTTCATTTATTCCTGCATTAATGTTGTCTCGTTTCTTGTTCTGAACTATTTGTGTTGGGGCAGTGCCCCACTTGAAACCGGTGACCATTGCCTGAATTCCACTGCCACAGCTATCAGTCCACGGTAACATCCCTACCACCCACAGGTGGAGCTCTCCCAGTGAGAGGAGCCACTCTTCCAGCAACCCACACATCACTCCAACGAGCTTTCTGGTGAATCGTGGGATGCTAGCTACACCATCACCTCCAACAAAAACCTCACCACCGGCAAGCTCTTCCTGAGCAGGCTCCACCTCTGCCGCAGCTCCGAGAAGGCCACTGCCACTGCTCTTTTTCTGGCTGGTTGAGTTAGTCTCCAAATGAGAGAGAATTTTTATTTAAATGTTTCAATCCATGCATTTTCCCTTCTCAAAAGCTTATTAGGGAAAGATTCGTTATTATAGATGAGATCCACCCTTACATAATGAATAATTGGTTGAGATGATCCACTGATCTTCTTCCATTTCAATCTATATTTCTCATAATTTACTGTAGTTCCTTTTGAGAGAGGTGGTCAAGGAGGTTAGAAGCCATGCCTTCAACCCCTTTGATGTAAAAATCCCAGCTATAAACTATCACTGTTCATGTGTTATGTGGCCCTTTAATCAATTTTTTTAATTCAAAAAGCAACATTTACGTATATATATATATATATATATATATATATATATATATATCATCTCATATGAAAATGGCTATTATTCTTTCAAGATTAGGTTAAGGTTCACATCCTTAAGCGAATCTAAAGGAGATTGCTTCCAACATTGAATCTTGATGGCTCAAAACAAGATTTAGCCAATTAAAAATTTGAAATCAGGCTGATTGAGTGGTATATATATGTATTTTTAAAACCTAGAATTTGATTTATCAAAGAATCTTGGAACATCAAGTTTGAGATCCTAAAATATTTGTTTCAGCTCAAAGGAAGCTACTAATTTGTCATTGTCTATGAAATTAGACCGAATCCCTAGTCTTGCCTAATCAGTGCTGTAGGGAGTAGCTTCTAATATGGCTGATATTTATGATTTCGACTTCACATTTTCCAATTTTGCAATTGGTTTAGTTTTCAAATTAATATATCACAAAATTTCAGCCAAAAGCTGTAATTAAAATTCACAAAACCGGCAAGAGAAAGTTTGTCAAATTCTCCCAACATACTATACTAATTTGCATAGCCTTGAGATTTAAAACCAAATTTGGAGTAAACATTGCTTCTAAGATCTGATTTGCATTCCAACATGTACTTTAATGGAAAAATAGATGTATATATTCAACATATGTATATATGTGTCATCAATTTCAAGATTTAATCTATCAAATTACATTTTACTTTGAAGAAAGATTTCCAAAGTAGACATTTCTTAATTTGAAACCATTAAATCAGTACATGGTCTGTTTTATAATCATCCTTGATCAATACATTGAAATAACAAATATAATAATAAGGCCCTTTATATTTTTTTTCCTAAGCAAGTGTGAGAGGCCATTGCGGCCTCACTTTGGTGATAAACCACGACATAACAATACACTTTACTCCCCCTACACTGTCGGAAGGGTGGGCAAAAGCCCTCCCCTTCTCCATTATGATAGGAAGGGCCCTCCCCATTTTGTCATCTTTTTCACAACAGACAAGGCCCCTGACGGGGTCTGTTGTGCTTGTGCTGTGCAAGGCAAAGAGATGTGAGGCTGCCTGGGTATGTGTTCCTCAAACACTTTGCGTAGTCTTTTCAACCTGCTCCATGCGTTAGTTGAGTTGATGGTTTGAAGTAGTAACAACAGTAATCAATTGCATCATACGGTCCAGCTTGCTGTCTATTCCAGTCATCTTGCTATCTATCCCATTCAACATCCTCTCCATCTGAGCTATCCTCTCATTTCTGAAATCCAACTCTGCCACAACTTCATCTTCGTCTTGAGGAATAGCCTTTGCTTCTGGCTGCTTGCCTTTTCTCACCATATTTGCTGTGTCAAAGACCCCAAAACAGCTCTGATACCACTTGATGCGACCTGCCCTTGTAGCTGCTCAAAAGAGACCTAGTTGCAGTCGCTTCCCAAGATCTATTGGGGCTAGCACACCGAGGAAGGTCAAAAGAATAGGGATTACAAAATTTCGTTCCAAGTCGGACACAACCCCGACTGAATATATCTCATAGGACTGATATACAAGTAGTGGTTCCCTCCCAAGTTTCAACCTACTACAAATCAAGAATGGGAATGTGAGGCTTTACAAGCGACAACGATACAAGAAGATCTCTCCCTCACTCTACAATCACATCATCCATGCGAAACCATACATTCAATCCCTAGGTCGAGCATTCCACACCCTTCGCCCTAGGACAGTCCGAGAACTTGGGAATATGTCCCCAGCTAGGTGAACTTTGGAGGATTCCCGAATGGCTGCAAACCCGAAGGTTGGCTGGAAATCAAATGCACCCGCCCACACAGTTATAGAGGGTTTCGGATGTACCTTGCTGGAGCTAGTCCAGCACTCACTGAGGAAGAAGACCAAGTATATCCTCGGTATTCAGCAATACTCCATAGCTCAATCGGCTACAAGTCCTCTGATGGTGGTCAATCTCAAATGTGCAGGCTCCTAGTGTTTAAAACAACACTAGCAGTTTACTGTTCTTGTAAGAAACAGCTGAACAGAAAGTAATGGAGGAGGTGCATCACCCGAATAGCTCAAAACCCCATTTGAGTGATGTAGATTGGGGGAAGCTATCTTCAGATTGGCGCTGAAGATCGCCCTTCCCCTTCAAATGGACTGTAGATTGGAATGAAGTCCACCACCAGCCTGCTACGCCTGTGATGTGCGCTTCCAGAAAACAGGAGCAGTCACTGTATGCAATCAGAAATCTCAGATGAATGCAAGAGTGGAGATGCTTCACCGGAGATGAGATCAACCCCTACTATCTGTAATCAAATTCGGGGGATGCTGGCGTCGAATGGGTGACGATGCACGCCTCTTCAAGACAGCTCCTTGCTACAAGATCAAGCTCCAACAGGTTCTGCTTCTTGCCTAATTCAACAGATCGCTGCCACAGCTAGCAACAGAGAGTATGGTGCTGCGAAGGAATCAAGAGCTCAAGCAGAAGATAATTCTACAGATCATCAAGCTCGTGTCATGAAGAATGCATCAAAGAATCGATTTCACCCAAGTCTGTAACAGAATTTGGGGAAACGGGTAAGAATTCCTCTCGCAAGTGTGGAACCTGCTCCCGAACTAGCATTCCTTCAAAAAATCATAACTCCGTGTACAGAGGTCCAAAAATCAAGAAATTTGATCTCGAGGAAGCCAAGATCGGGAGGATTTGACGCTCCAAAAATCAGCCCCAAAGTCGTTCCCAATGGGTGACTCGTTGAAGCTTGATGTTGCGCCTAGTTTTGCCTGAAATCAGCCTGTCGCAGGACTCAGGCAATGTCTGGAGCGAGTCACATTAAAAAATTCACTAAAATTCACCCATAGCTCGGATTGAGCTGAAATTTGGACCAGTGATAGCTGAGATTATGTACAAACATAAAAATTCAGCTTCCAAAAGGTGAGTCGTTGTTGATTGAAAACAGCCTAGTATCTGGTGTCACTCAGAACTGCGCCGCCTAATTCCGCGATCCGCCATCATGATTCCGATCAGCTCCGGCGAACTATCCAAAACAGCTCGGATTCTTCCCAAGCTTCACCAGAGTAATCCCCCAAGTGCTATGAAGGTGTCTGAGCCATTTCCCTGCTCAGATCAACCTCCAATCACCGGAATTGTTAGAGATTGCTACCGCTGTCTTCAGAACAGGAATTCAGCCTATGTTTCTTCATCTTCAGTTAGTCGATTCCACACTGTTTCACTCTGGAACTTGACGCAAGGGATACGCAACAATTAGACATAGATTGAGACATTAAGAATCAATTATTAAAAGAATTGAGATCGATCTAAGTCAGACGTTAGGCGATTTGCCTGAAACAGGGATTGTTCGCGCCTGAACTCGTCAGCCTCTCAAATCCTTCGATCTCTGTCAGATCAGACCAATCTATTCTTCTCATTAGATGAGTTGACTCAAATCGATCAGAATGTTAGCATCCTCTCCTCTTCTGATCAGGTAAACAGGAAGTTCTCGCAGTAGAATATCCACGGAGAAGGATTTCTTACCGATTGGGAAGTTCCTTCGGCTGTCGACGTGCAGTTCAAGAATTCCTCGGATGAGCTACGATCTGCTGCGCAACCGAGTGATCCATTTTCCGATTCCAGCCTCTAAGTGCCTCAACGATTGGAGAGCACTTGCACTGTGATCGGATCTACTTCTGCACTGTATTCGACATCTACAGTTTTGGTAGCCTTCCCGGTTCGGCTCCTCTGGTTCTGTAGGTGATCTTCTTCTCCAGCAAAGTCTCCTTCACTGGCCAAGCTTTTGGCACCACACTTAAGCAACTCAAACTCTCCCATGCGGGAGGGAAAAGGTTTCTTTTATTGATTCAATTTCCAAAACTTACAAGTTTTGGCACAGTCTCCAGCTTATATGTTGCTGGACTGTCTCGGGTTTAACCCGTTGTCTCGGACTGATACGAGTACAAGACTTGACTCAATCAAATTCAAAACAAAACCAATACAATGACTCGGTCTGGGCTTGAACCCAGCCATGATGCGCTCAGGTTAGCCTGAGTTCTTGCCAACTAAACCTGACCCGGACGCACTCTTGGTTGCGCCTAGTCTTCCTTGGTCTCTTATAGCTGACGCAGTCTTTCTCTACTTGAACCAGCAACCTCTGCTCTTCAGCCTTGCTGTACTGACCACTGACCTGACCGAACCTAGTCCCTTCCATGCTCTACTCACCACTGACCTGACTGAACCTTGCTTGAACCCATTGTATGCTCCTCGCTCTCGTCACCAGCTGCAATTTGTAGGCAGCAACTCTCTTTAGTCTTCAGATTAACCTCACAACAGATATCGCTGCCCTCCGCAATCTCCCTGGCTGGCTTGCGCCTAACACCTTACGCTTCGGTCTCCTCAGAAGTATGGTTAACCTCACTAGCCTCCGGACTGCCTATCTCAATCGGCCCTTCAGTCTTGCGCTCTACATTTAGCGCCTCGGCTTTGCTCGACATGGAATTGGCCTCAGTTTGCTCAAAACACCTTGGCCCTCCCTTTATCTTCTCTCGGTTAACCTCACAATGCCTAAAGTCAATAGCTTCAACTGATGCCGTGCTAGCCATCTCCCTGCTTCTGACCATGACTTCGATAGCAGCTAGTATCCTGCCTACATCCTCAGCAGCCTCCTCGGCCACACTCGGCTGTGCTCTAGGTAGGTGCGCATCGAGTCCACCCCCCTTGAATGGAGCTTGTCCCCAAACTCTCTTTTGACTTTCATCACGGTCTATTGGAACTGCCTTAATACGGTTCACATCTCCACCCTGGCCTACCCAGCTTGGATGAGGACCATAGTCCCTCGGCAAGGACCTTAGTAAAAACTTTTGGTATATGGGAGGCCCTTGGTCACCCCTGTTGGCATTCGTCATGAACCCAATTTCTTGACATCGTCTATCATGGGCTTGCCTAAGTCGGCCGCCAGTTTTGTCATCGAACTTCTCAACAAGTAATAGTTTTTTGTCCTTGTTGTTAGCAATAGCACACCATGCTTCCGCTGCTCTCTTAGCCTTCATGTCGAGCATATAATATGACTGTATAGGGTTCATCATAACAGTCTTGGACTGTTCTGTAATTTGCGGCATTTGAGCCTCTTTCAGTTGTGATTCCTTCTTTCCCATGGAAGAAGTACTACCCATCTAGTCTGACCCTTCTCCAGGACCTTGTGCTGCTATGGTCTTTGCAGATTTTGTGTCAACAGCCGTTATAACAGTTTTGAACTGCACGTCAACCTTCCGTTGATGGTTTCACAGATCAATATACAAAAAAAAAAATGGAGTCAGGCTCCAGTGCCAAATTTTGGACTTGCACAGGTATAGCAATCTCTTGGGCTTTTGCACTCCTTAGCTTGGAATTCCAACTCATGTTCAACGATGAAGTTTCCTAGAACCAAAAAGGTAGGTGAGAAACTCCTAGAATTGGAGCAGGCATCTACCTGCTTTGTTGAGAACCAAAATGTATTTGAAAAGGAAGCAGGTGGTGATTTCAAGCTCCCTGCACATAACAAGATTGACATTGGGAATTCAGAAATTAATGTGCGGAGTCGTTTAGGTGCATCGGTTCAAGATAATATAGGAGGCTTGCTGGATACCAAGCATGTGAAAGAAAGAAAGATCCATGAAACTGAAAGCAACATGATCCTAAGCTCAAGAAATCTCTTGATGGTCAAAAACATGAATCATCTGGTTCATGCCAAAATGTAACACAACGGTATGCTTCTCTGAAGGACAATGAAGCAAGGGATTCAAGCAAGCCTTCTGGATCTCATGCACGTGAACAGAGGCATTCTATGTTGCAACAGGAAAATCCTTCCAGCATTCATACTGGACTGTACTTTCCTAAAGAGGCAAAAAAATCAGGCCACCATGGCAAGGCATCGCACCGAAGGATGGGCAGGAAATTAGTCTATCCTTTCTGGATATTGGCCAAGGATCAGCAGCAATCAGGAGCTTCAGAAAGTATCAGGAGAGTATCCACTTCTACGTAGTTTGAGAATTGTACCGTAAAGCATATTTGCTTGGCGTGATTGATTCACTCCAAAATTTGCACTTGATTTGTTGATATTATAGTGAATCCAAGTCCTCCATGTGATCCATGACCTTCCGTAAGCTCAAATTCTATTATCACCCCTTTATCTGAGAAAACATTGAGTGCTAGTGATGCAGGTCGGATAGGGTGCCTGGTGCTGCCAAAAAAGTGTGTATAGGTATGTTACTGAAATTTTTATTGTCGTCTTTTCTAAAACTAAGACCATGTTAGACTTTTTCGTCCTCTTGTTTTGCCATATACTAGAGCGTCTAACTTGTTTAGAGCTGCTTTCTTCCTTGGACTTCCTTCAATTAAATTTGGTTTTTGGTACACTCATATGCTTGATTCTTATATAATTCTTAATCTTGAACAGACATACTTCCCAGCAATTTCTCATCCTGAAGGACTGCCTCTTAGGATTTAGGATGCAAATGGAAAGGATTGGGTATTTCAATTTCAATTTTCGCAAAATAATAACAGTAGGATGTATATGTTGGAAGGTGTAACATCATCATTCAGTCAAAGAAACAGCAAGCTGGTGACATAGGTAATGTGGGCAGCCTGGCCATTTCTTCTTGCTTGTGCATGCAATGCTTGGCACGCAAATAACTAAGAAGCCTCTCAATCATCCTTGTGCATCTCATTAAATTTACACTTTCTGAAGTTGAGTTACCTTTTTTTGCATATAAATCAGCAAATGATTGTGATTTCTGTTCAAGCCATCCAAACTTCAAGGATTGACAAAGATTTCTACCAGACATAGCACTATTGTTTTTGAGTAGTATCCCATTTAATATACGGCAACTGGTGTTATGTTATTAGAGGTCATACTGGAATACAGTATTATGATAAAAATAGGTTCATAGCCCCATAACCATGTTGTTTGGTCATAACTGTATAGGAGTTATGACCATATATATACTTATATATCGTGGGCTGTATAAGTAAATGTACCCTATTTAGTACATATTTAGTTGATTTTGATTCTTAGTTTAGTTGAGTTTGGTTTCTAGCTAGACATATGTTGGATAAGATGGGATGATGTGGATGAGCAATAAGGAAACTAAGAGAGAACATGGGTAAGCACGTGATTTTATTTGGTTTCCCTTATGGACCCAAATTCGAAGGGCATCACACTTAATCCCCTCTCCTCACTTATGGGTCCTATTTCTCATCGCTGTTTAGGTAGTAGTTTTTTTGAAATGGGATTCTAGATTTTATTTGATTTGATTTTTTTCATTTACATAACCTTATACTAGCTAACTATTTCATGTAGTCTTGCTACGTTTAGTTGTTTTAAAATGGTGGATATGCTTGAGAAGGCCCTATGGTGTTTCCGGTACATAGCCATCTAACCATTCATCTTAACAATCTGACCATTCATCTTAACAACCCCCCATCTCCAGCATGAGGTAGATTTCCTTCCATTTATCCATCCTTCTTGTTTGCTCTTCTTAGCTGGCGTAAAGAATTTTCAAGTGTCAAAAGTGAGAGTAAGAGAAGGTGTTCCATCTTCCAGCATCGTCGACCACACTGTCCACCATGCTGCTGGGTCCTCCATTGAACTTTTTCTTTACAGGTTGGGACTTGGTTCCATTTGGGACTTTGAGACCTAGGTTCAGTATGTATCTTTTTTTTATTTTCCATGTGATTCCAGCATATGGCCGTGCTCAGTTTAGAGTTAGTTTCATGTAGTGCATCAGTTAACTAGAGTCCTCATCATGTGAGACTATTGTTGGAGGGCAATTGTTCGGACTTTCTTCTTGTGGTGCTTTACTGGCCTTCTTTAGGTGCATATTTTATTTGTAGTCTAATCCAGTGGGGACATGGGTAGTTTTCTTATTTCATGCTTGTTTGAATCTTAGTTAAAGTGGTTGGTGTCTGATTGTTAAGTGTCGTGTTTTCTTCATTGAGCTTGTGATTTTGAATATGTATGTTAGTTGCGCATGGCATGGTTACACCAATTTATATTTTGGAATGTATATGAATATTGGAGCTGTTATGCCTTGGTATTTACTTTGTGTGTTTGTTTCTCTTCATTAGTCAAGCCTTTCTGAATGGGTCGAACCTAGTTAGTTAGCTGAATTATTTTGCAAACATATATTAGTCATCGATTTATTTTTTCGTTATTTGTCTTTGGTCGTTGACATTCCTTATATCATAAGCATTCAGTATTTTTGAAGGTCCTCTGTTTCCGTTGAGTCAATACAAGGTATCAACTCTTTACAAAGACAGGTCTAGCCATGATTTGGCAAACCTGTAAAAACTACAAAAATCATTCTCTGTTTCAGAGTCAAAAGACTTATGACGTTCTGATCTGGGATAAAGTTGAACTTGGGTTTGATTGTTGGTTTGAAGTTTCTTGTGTGAAAATCAGCCGACAAAATTTCAAATTTTTTTCAACTTTGAGTATTTTGATATATTGTTGTTAAACTTTTCGCTGTTTCTATTTCTCACAAACAAAAATTTTGGAAACTGAACTCTATTTCTTGTTTTATGAATTCTATCTAGGAAACAAATTTTTCAATTTTACTTTTTACAAATTTTTTAGTGAAATTTTCTAGTTATTATTATTATTATTTATTCAAGGCTATGTATCCATATCAAAGCCAATACTCCAACCTACACAGGTTTAGACTTTTTGTTTAGTGGGGAGAATTGTGATTTTGCATATATTTGTGTGTTATTGCTAGGAAAATTATCTAGTAAGGTTTTTGATTGCCTTATTTTGTTGGAGCCCTTCCTCACTTGGGTCTCCTCTAGAGTTAGAGCTCAAGCCTGTTCATGTCTATGAGGAGTGGGCTGCCGAGCCACTAGGTCCATGCTTTAGGATCTCAAGGCGTCACTCTTCCTTGGAGTCCTTGGTGAGTCCGAGGATAGGGATGTGGTGCGACCTCTAGGTTGAGAATAAGGAGGGAGGCATAACGTGCATGGGTGCTTAGGGACTTGGTAGGGATTCAGCTTGGCTAGGTGGGTGCTAAAGGAGAGGGGCGTGGAGGGTATGAGAGTGATTGAAGTCATAGGGCTATACATGAGAGAGAGAGAGAGAGGGAGCGAAGGGGCTTGAATCTCCCTTGTGCATGTCCTTCATCATTTTTTGTAAACCCAATTGAGTTTCTCTAAGTCGAACATGGATCCATTTGGTTGTCCTTATGAAATTTACGTTTTTTTTTGTGAAGAACACATTTTAAATTGAATTTTGTTGTTGTTTTGATCTAGTTCGTGATGCAAGACAGTTTGGTTTTAAATTAAATTTCTGCTTGTTGCCTTCTTAGCTGTAGTTTAGTATAGTGGTTCACGGTAGTGCTTGTGGTTCAGAATGCCATGCTTGTTTGAGTCTTAGTTAAAGTAGTTGCAGTTTGAATGTTAACTGTCGTGTTCTCTTAATTGAGCTTGTGATTCTATTTAAATGCAGATACGTTAGTTGCACATGTCATGGCTATACCCAGGTATATAAGGATGCATGTGTATACTAGAGTTTTATAGTCATCTATATTTGCTGCTACTTCTTCTACATCGGTATCTTCACTTTGTTTTGTTTTTCACTTCAAGCCTCTTGAAAAGGCTAGCCCCTTTCTCTCTTGAGTGCATAGGACACTTGAACATGCTTTTTTGTGGGAGAGACTCTACCTATCTTCATAATTGTTGATGGTGTAGTAGAACAAGGACGCAATAGGATGATCTATAAAGACTTGATCATTGGTTCTGCATGCATTGTATTTTCTCCAAAAATTGGTAGCCAGTTGAAGGGGTTTGTGAAGAAAGGGATTAGGAGCATTTTATCACCTCCTCCTATGCATCAATGTACCAGTGGAATTTTTGAAATTATGATCTTATGTTGCTTTTCAGGATTTGTGGATTCATTGGAAAACTTTAGATACGGATTTGCATTTGAGTTTGTATAATTAAACTTGTTTAGGTATGAAGCTCAATTTGTGATGGCACATGTACAGGGTTCATCTCTCTTTTTTTTTCATTTTTTTATTGCAGATAGTTGAATTTGGCATCCTTCATATATTTCTGCTATGTATTCTTGACATACTTTTAAAAATTTAAGTTATTCAACCACTGTTTGTAGAACCTTTCAAGTATTGGTGCAGAAGAAGCAAAGTTGATGTGCTCGTTTCCAACTTAAACTCATGGAATGACAATGCTGTTTCTAGTTCTTTAGATAGTGTTGGCTATTGGGTTTAGGGCTTGACATTTGTGCACTCATTGAGTGGTTGCTGGAAATTTTATTTGGCAACTAGCCCCACAAGAACACCTATGAGGTTCTACAAGAGTACATTCGAAGATATAAATTGCGAAGAGCTACCAGGTTTGTCTTTTTCTCTCTTATGCAAATCAGTGGCAGAGTTAGAAAGTTGAGCCATAGGGCCACTGTCCTGTCATTAGTTAGAATATAAAATGCCATTGCACGTAAGATTTTACTGAAACAGAAGATGTGTTATAGTTAATAGAATAACAAATTGCACCACTGTCTTGTCTTTTTTAATACGATAGAAAGGTGTTGCCACTTAACCGGCCTTCTTTTTGGGAGTTTGTCCCAATAAAAGTTGACTTGAGATTTTTATATCTGTTGTAAAGAAAACTAAATCCACACTACAAGATGAAATTGCTGCCTGAAATGGATTTTCAATGAGAAGATGGGTGTTCATAAAAATTTGTCTATATCAAACTTTATGTGCAACCTGTACAAAAGAAACACTGCAATTGTTATACTCTTTTATTATTGCTATTAAGAAAACATTTTTCCTTTTTTTAACATGGCAAATTTTGAAATGAGAAACTGCATGTGGGGCCTTCGCACATCCCAAGCCATGGGTGGCCCCGTCTTTGATGTCAACTAATTTTATGTGACATTATTTTATACTTCTTGCTCCTTTGCCTATCCACCAAAAGTGGCTGTGGTCATTGTTTCTCTAAGCTTTACTAGTGTCATATTCACTTTTGTGACTACTTATCTTTCTATTGCTCTCATTCATTTATGTGACTAAATTACTAAGTTGACAAATACCTACACTCTCTAAGTTTCGCAAGGTGATCGCCCTGTTCATAAATCCTGCTACCTGTAAAGAATCTCGAGTCACACCTATTCAGGTACTAAGGTCTCAGATTGTGAATGCATGGTTTGAGAGAGAGAGAGAGAGAGAGAGAGAGAGAGATTTCTAAATCTTCGTAAATGTTGTGTTCACAGGTTTAGTTCTAGCTAGAACAGGGTAATCATGCATAGCCAGGAAGAATGAGGTAATTCTACATCATGCAATCACATGCTTTAAGACCTTGTTGTCTTTGATTTGGTATTTAAAATATTTGCGATCAAATAGTATTTGAATATGCTTTGCTTTTGTGACTTGTTTTTTTCTGTTGATTAAGAACCCAAACTTTATATTTGCATTGTTAAAATTAGTTCATAATGTCAGCACAAAGGTAACTTTTGATGTTCTTCATTTTTATGTTTCTTCGTGCATTGGTGAACATTGACCATGTGAAGTCAACTTACCCAATTCACTAGCCCACCGTTTGCATTAGTTCTTGTAGTGCATTTTCAAGTACTCCTCCTTGGAATGCTGGACTATGACCCCATATGCTTAATTTGCAGCCTTTGGCATTCGTTTTCTTTCTATGTAGCCCACCATTTTCTTGACCTAAACATGCAACTTTTGCAGAACTTGGCAAACTTGACCTCCGAACTGGCTCCTTCACTTTGAGACAAATTAAAGTAGCCACATTGAACTTCGATGCTGTTGACATGTGGAAATTTTCTCTATAAAATCTCTAGGGTAGTTAGTTTGTCATTGTTGTGGATGTGTATGGTGCAATGTTTAGATATTAACTATTCCTTATTTCTATGTATTGACTAAGTTTTCATTCCTAGTGATACAAGAAGGATGTCGGTGAAACCAAGTAAATAGTGATGCCTAGTTTGTGGATGGTACCTTCATTTCTTTGAGAAGCCTTCCTTCAGTTAATTATGATTTTGAGACAAGCAAACCCCCTCCCACTAAAAACTATTTTTTAGAGGGTCAAGTTGTTTTTACATGTATACTGTATAATTCCCATTTTAACCATATGTAGTTAACAAGCCAAAAAGAAAATCTTGAAAATTAGTGTTATCTTCTCAGCTGTTTTATTACCATTTTTCTACTTATATTTTATATTTGACAATGCTTTCCTGAAAAATCTTGAAAATTGCATGTACATAGTGATGTATGTGACTCCATGCTCGTGCAAAACTATAAGTAGCAGCTCTTTCATGAGTTTGCTGAACGTTTAGAGAGAATTGTGACAAAGATAGGTTGTTTACTTATTTTCACCTGCTATGCCTGTGCATCTCATTGCAATGTAGCTTCTTTGCTAACTCTTCTTTCTTTTCATTGCATATTGTGCAGTACCTGAACACTATAAGCTGGTTGCTGAGGCAAAGTTCCCAGTAATTTTATATCTCAGTCCACATTCAAATTCATTTGTTGATATGTACAGTATACTATAAAATATATACTACATACATGTATTGTATATATGTTAACGTATATCTATATACGTATATTAACATATCACATACTATATAAGTATACACATATCACATATATAACAGATATATGTATTATATTCCACATATATGTATATACCATTATATTATAGGATAATATAGTACATATGTACATACATATATAGTTTCAAATGTTATACAGATTATGCATATACATACATATATATGTAATATGTTTATATATAAGTTTATATATATATGTGTGTGTGTATATATATGATGTAATACATTAATTTGATTACATTTGTATATATCCATAGTATGTAACTATGTTATATAGTATGCATCTATGTCACATGGGTGCAGGTGCGGCTAGAGCACACACACACACACACACACACACATATATATATATATATATATATGCACGTTATTTGTTATATATGTAATTTTATTTGTGTATATTTTTAAATTTTTTATCCAGCTTACCTTAATCTCATCAAAATTCAAAGTTTTATTAAACAGACTAAAGGGGGGGGGAGAGAGAGAGAGAGGAGGGAAAAAAAGAAGAGGAAAAGATAGGAGAAGATAAAAAAGAAAAAAAACAAGAGAAAAGAATAATAGATGCCGTCAGGAGCATCCCATTAGGTTTGATCGAGTCGAGTGACGTGCCAGGCCGCACCCGCATCAGTGCGGGTCTGCCACCATAGTTCGTTCACCCATGTGACTTACTTTATAACATGTTATATTACATATGCAAAACATAATTTATTATATATGTATATATATGTTACGTGACATATATAATACGCACACACGCACACACACACACATATATATATGTATATATGTAGAATACATTTGTGTATATATTACATATGTGTAATACATGTAGTATATTGTGTATATAATGTGTACCTATAGTTGTATGTATATACTATTATAGTATATGTCGTAAATAGTATATAGTTATATGTATATGCATATATAACTATTATAGTTTTATATATGTATATTACATAAATATTATATATAATTGTATATAATGTATATATGACATCATAAATGTAGTATATTACTATGTAACGTATACATACATGTATAATATATATATAATACGTAAAATATATGATGTATATGATATATGTATATTTATAATATCCGTATACATTAACATATAACATGTAGGTAACTATGTGATTTATACGTATTACGTATGAGACATACTAAGCATTCATGCAGAACAAACATAAATGCTAAACATGATAAGATTGGTAACTGAGCATTCTTGGTGCCCCTCAAGGCCAGTGCACTCACAGTGACAACACCTGAGTTTGGAAACTGGTCCCAAGCAGGAGTAGCAGAATTACGAACGGGGGCTTGGAAGCGCATTGGAAAGCAAAAAGTAAGGTGCTTTTGAAGTGTCTTGAGAACACTATTTAAAGAAAGAAGCCAGCTTCCTTTGTGACCAGAACTGTGCTTTCCATTCAGGCAACTGATGCAAGCTTCTTTTTTCAGTAAAATCTAGATTCCTAATGTAATCAAACGCTATTTTATAAATCTTTGCCCAAGCTTAAAACTTAATTATTCAAAAAGTTTGGAGTTTGAAACTTGAATGTTTGATCTTTGTTTATAAGTTATATTTTTTGCTGACTAGTTGTTTCTTAACTTGCTACTTTGGCTCTCGTTTGCTTCGTGATCTACTTTTGGGTCACTTCCAGTTCATTTCTTGGTTCCTACTTCCGAAAATTTGTAGGGGTCTCTCTACTCGCTCCTGCTTACATACTAACCCTGGTCCCAAGAACAGAGGCAAATGTGAACAAGTGCTTGGTGTTTTAACTAACTGGAAATAATTATGCTTTAGATAACTTATTCCTTATCGTCTTGTTATGATGAAAACGAGCTAAAATGCATAGATAATGAAGAGACAGACAATGCAGTCAAAGGTTGATGATTTTAATTGTTAATATGTTCATCAATTAGTTTCTCATTTTGCATTCCTCTAGCACATGCTAATTTAGTGCTTCTATTAGAAATATACGCACATGAATAAGCATTTTATGCTTAAGTTGGTCATAAAGAACTGTTTTTTCTTCTTGTGTTATGTTAATTTCTTTTTTTCCCAAACTAATTACTTATATACTCTCTAGTCTCTGCTTTCAAATGAAATCATTCTGGGTGTATCTTGCAAGCAGGACATGTTCAGCGATTCATGTAAATTTGAAGTTCATTTCCTTCTTGTCTACATTCTCCATTATGTTATTGTGTATTTCCCACATTAACTTACGACAGTCTTGTTCTTACTTGGTTTTTCTCTTCTCCAACTTGGCTGCCTATTTAGTACATGATGTGCATCCAGCGTTCTACCCATATATTGGTGCTGTTTGTAATGTTAAATTAATCAGTGGTGATCACAATGCCTCTCTGACATGATAATACTGTGATTTGTTAGTGAGCTAAGAAAAAGTTGGCTTTGTTTGATTTAAGTGGTTTTTTTATTAATAAATATTGCTACAATTATTATTGTTATCACATTTATTCAGCAATTTGACATGATTTTGAGCCGTTCAAGAACGACCCTGGCTGGAATTATACTTTATTTCACGGTACTGAAATCCATGGAGAACAGCAATTTTTGTTCCTCGTTGACTGTTTCTTAATTCTTCTGTCTTATTTTATGCTATTTTATTGAACTCTTTCCTTGTGTCTTGCTTCAAAATCTTTTTGAAGCCTTTCTTAAGGTGCCAGGTCCTTAAAGCAGGTGACCTCATTGATGTTCTTCTGAAAAAGTATGACTTTTGTTGTTTAAATATGTCAAGAGCATTTGATATATGTTTATTGTTGCTATTCCTTTTTCTCTTTTTATCATTAGACAAAATCATGTTCTGAAAGACTGTGCTATGGAAAGGAAAGTGTAGTGCAAGCAGATCTAGGTCTTGCGCCAAAAGATGCAAAGCTTGATAAATATGCTATCAGCTGTATGTTTATTTTTCTTCTTGTTTATCTAGTCACCTCTAGAAAGTCATTTTTTAGCTATCATCTCTGTTATCAAATTTCGGGAATCAGATGCATTAGAGCAGTAGGTTTGTATTCTGAGTTCTACATGTGCCACTTGGGAGAACGATGATTGTGAAAACCGGTTTTCCATATTCTTTTCCTGTTTTGTTTATTTTGGGTTGTAGATTCTGCATCGGAGAAATTGAAGATAGTGCCATCGACATGGAATAATAGGTCGAAGAAAAGGATGCCTTGTTGAACAAGTCGACGGTGGCCAAAATGCAATGGGGGGTCAAGGTGCACAATGCCCCTAGGGAGAGTACCCAGACCAGGAGGCTGAAATTGCCATGCGGCCAGCACTGGAGAGAACTGAACCTTTGGCAGAACTTGAGGGCGGTGACGCAGTGGACTCTCTGACACACGCTCAAAGCATGAAGGTACCAGGACAAAGGAGGAGAACTAGACTCACGCCTGGCAGGACACTGCCCTGACTTTCGAGCTGGAACGGGAAAAGAGAACCTAGGTTGGTCTCTTCAAGCAAAAAATGCAGTTGATGTTGCCCACGCTAGCCAAGGCCAGCGACTGCATAGCAATCGAGGAGGTCATTCCGGCACCAGTGGACCCAAGGAATGCCCTCAGCCAGTTATTACAACACTTGTCTCCTAAGGAAAGGCGAGTACGTTTCAAGCACGGCTAGTGCTTCACGTGCGGAGCCAAATGGGGGCGGCTACATGAGTGTAAGCATCCGACGACCTGCTAGAAGAAGCTGCACCAGTGGCTCTTCCAGAGCTGCCAAAGGAGAAGGGCAGAGGTGTGATTGTTACCTCTTCCATTGCACAACCATCCCAGTTAAAGGCAAACTGCGGGCAGCCCACACTCTCTATCTCCGTTTTGTGCCTGGCTGTGAGGACAACACCGGCCAAGGAGACCCCAGCAACTGTGGTGAATGTAAAAGGATATGTCGGCACTGCTGGAGCAGTTTGGCTCGTTGAGGGCGGCGGGTCTGCTCAAGCCATCTTGAGTCAGTAGGGGGCTCGAATGGGGGTCAACACAGGAGGGCCTTCTGCGCTGCCTACAGACATTGGGAAAAACAGGGTGCAGGGTCGACAACTCCATGCATGCCTGTTTATTTTTGTTGGATGGGGGCCAGGCACTGAACTTGACACTTGACAGCCCTCGGCTAAAGTGACTCAGCAAGGATTCCTCCGACCTCCTTGAAAGAATAAGTAGGATCCTTGGGGAGGGTAGTGAAAGGGTGACCATATATGACTCGAGAACCAACGGCCCATCATGAATGCCTTGAGTTTTGAGAGAACCACCTCATACCAAGGTAAGGGGGCAACCAGTGTGAGGCGAACAAATGGGCCAAGACTGCTGAGCTGGCCAAAGAGGATGACTAGCGCACAGTTTAACAAACCACATCAATTCGGGTCAAGTAAGGGGAAGAGAAACAATTTAGATTTCAGCATACGCAGCCACCAAATTCTACCGGATCCACTGGAGTGCATCATGGGCTAAAATCTATCACTATTCTATTACTGCATGTTGATGATATCATTCTTACATGAAATTCACATTCATTTATAATGTCATTCCTCGTCACCATGAGACAACAATTTGCTATGAATGATCTGGGTGATATGAATTACGTCTTGGGAATTCAAGTTGCAAGGACTTCCAATGGCTTGTTTATGCATCAGTCTAGATATGCTCAAGACATTATTTCTAGAGCACAAATGCAGCAATGTAAAATAGTGAGCGCCTAGTTCCAAATCTCCTGAGGAAATTGATGCTCCTTATTCCAATGCTACCGCATATCGAAGTCTTGCAGGTGCACTTCAATACTTGACCCTTACATGGCCAGATCTCTCCTATGAAGTAAATTTTGCATGTCAATTCATGCATGCCCCAACGATGAAGCATTTTCAAATCTAGAAACGCATTATGGTATGCAGTTCTATAAATCCCAAGATTTGACTCTCCGAGTGTACTCTGATGCAGACTGGGCGGGCTGTCCAGATAAACGCCGATCGACTTCAGGATACTGCAAATTTCTTGGTTCAAATTGTATATCCTGGAGCTCTAAGAAACAACCGACTGTTGCTTGCTCGTCCTGTGAAGCTGAATACCGTGCCCTCACCGGAGCTGCTGCTGAAATCAAATGACTTACCTTTATTTTACAACATCTCGGTGTCTACCTCTCCAAAGCTCCAATTCTATTGAGTGACAACATTTCAGCACTACATACCACTATCAAAACTGTCTTTCATTCACGTATGAAACATTTTGGAACTCGATTATCATTTTGTTTGTGAACAAGTTGCATTGCGAAATATGAATACTCAATTCATCACAACCAAAGGTCAGCTTGCAGATCTTTTTACCAAACCATTGTCTCAGCAACGATTCAACATCTTGGCTTACGTATGCAACCTTCCCTTCGGTTGAGGGGGGATGATAACGCACCAGCTCACTCCAGAAAATCAGATGCATCTTGAACGGTTCATAACTCCAGGAGATCAGGCGTGGATCATAACTGCAGGAAATCAGGCATAACTAATATGGAAGAAAATCAAATCAGCCACGAGAGTCAAGAAACTAAAACACATCTTGATAAGGCTCCAGCAATAAATCAGAATGCCTGCAAATTAAGAGCAATAAATATGGAAGCAAAGCCAATCGGACAAGCAACAAAAATGCCTCTTCACAATGATGAAGGATTTCGGGAGAATGTCAGTTTCTCCTATTCAAAACCAAAGGAGAAATTCAAGCAAACAGATTGTACGCCCTTGGAAATTGATTCAAATTCGAATCAGACGTAGCAATGTATAAATACTGTTCTAAGGGAACCAGATCAACAAGAAATTGATGACTGAGTTGTGGAGTAGGAATTTTTCTTCTGAACCACATTAATTTCTTTTGATCATCATTTTCATCCTTCTTTCTCTTTTACAGGCTTACAATTAAGTTTATGCCAAAGTTCTTGACAATGTTAGAGCGGCAGAATGCAGCATTTTAAAAGATCAAAAAACAGAATCCTACGAACTACATAAGGAGTCAAGAAGAGCAATCTTGCTCTCTGTCTCCCTCTTGGGTAACACGTCTATTGTTATTTTTCTTTAGTCCATGTCTTAATTGATGAAGTTTCTTCAAGAATTCATGTGGCATCTATGGGCTTTCCTTGGCATATTTATGAACGTAGGAAAATTGGTCTCATTTCATACCCGCTTGTTGGGTTTTCCTAGGGTAAAAAGGCATGTCCTGGAGAGTTCCATTTGTTTGCTAGGAAATGGAATTAATTCCTGTTGCGACTTGAAGAATTAAGAGTTTTCAATGGAAAGGTAAGCTACTTAAATGTGTTTGCCAAGTGTAGTTCCCTAAAAGACGATTTTAGTTTTGATATTTGAGTTATTTCTTTATGTATAAAAAGTTTGTCCATTATACAGCTGTGCCAAACACTTGAATATTGAGCTGCAACCATGGGAAGATTGTATTTTATGGTTATGGTATGTTAAAGGTAAAATACTTAGTCATCAGTGTTTAACCACCGATAATATTCTCATGTGCAACTGATTTATTAGCAAGTAGCTTATGATGCAGACTGTTTACAACTGGTTGTTTACTGTTTAAGTGATTGTGCTTTCAACGGGCAAAGACTAAAATACCACCTCTTCTTTTCTCTTTGACTTTCTCTCTCACTTTTCTCTTGGAAAAATCAAATGGTCACGTGCCTACCAATTTCTCTCTTTCCAAATCAGCCTTTTTTTCATTTTTTTCCAAGATATCAGGCTATTTTCCATTTTTTTAATGGCCAAAAACTAAAACATAACCTTTTCTCTGTTTGAATTTCTCTCAAACTTTTATCCTGGAAAAATCAAATGGTCAAGTGCGTACCAATTTCACTCACTCTCTCTCTCTCTCTATACATATATATATGTATATGGAAAAAGCAGAGAGGGAAAAAGAGAATGAATCTCGAGTTCTTTTAATATGAAAATTTGATTGCATTCATCTTTCATCTCAGCATCCTCCTTTCTAAATCAAAATTAAACAAAGAGAGAACATAGATGTGTTTGAGATGTTTTAAAAAAATGTTGAGTGTTTAGTTGTATAAATTAATTTATTACTTGAAAAGGCTACATATTTTTTTATTCTTATAAATCTTGATCTATTGCATTGGACGTTGGTGATTTCTTTATCTTGTAAAATTGGAAATTCCAAACTCCGAGTGCTTATTTTACTCACTAGATAAATGGCCCTATTTTTGCGATATAGAAGAGTTTTGACAATATATAACTATAATTTTTTTAAGATAAAGCAAATACCTGTTAAGCAGTTGGTGGGCAAAAGAAGGGTTTCTATTAAGAAATTGAAAATGTGAAGGCACTTTTCAAAATTACAGCAAGTTATCAAGGACGATGTGAAATTTTTCTATAATAACCCCGCCAACCGCTATGGTTCTCTCAAAAATTTCCTGCCAAAAGCAAGAAGCCGGGAAGAGAGAGAGAGAGAGAGAGAGCATCAGAGCACTGACACATAGACCTGAGCAGCAGGCCGATCCGCCGCGGGGTACCCGGGACCCAGGCCAGCTGACACAAGCGGCCTTGCCGATTAGTAATTCTTTTTGTTAGTCTTGTTTTTAAAATTATTTTGAGAGCCTGGGATTGATTGAAACTTAAGTACTGATCGTATTTGATGTGTATGAATTTAGTTCTTTCTTGCCCTTCTTTTTCAGTGTCCTTCATTCTCAATCAACTGATTGAGTTGATAAGCCTAGTAGTTGTTTCTTGCTTGATCTTTTCCGAGAAACTCTGTTGAAGAATGTTATTGGGATTTCTAGGTCCAATGGCCTTTAGATGACTGGATTTGTGGAAGACCATTCAGTATGCCCATGGATTGGATGTATTCATGATTGTTTCATTCCTTCTCGTTCTTATTTATTGGACATGAAAAAAAAAATTCCAACTTCGTCTGCTTTGGTGTGTAACTCTATGATTTCTGGTTGAATTGTTGGTTTCGGTGATAGGGTTGCTGGAAGATTGTTTAGTGTGTGATGCATCAGAATTTTCAAATTCTCCTTGGATTCACACTCTTGAATTCGTTGATGTTGTCTGTTTTTGTTATAGCTTTGTGTGTTGTTTGTGCCATCTTCCATGGATGGATGACTCAATCTCTAGTTCAATATGTTTGTTCAGGAGAGGACCGTTTGTCCTTGATAACGTCATGTCTTGTGATCTGTTCCTTTGACCATTTTGTTTGACAATCTTCTTTGGGCTGGCAGTGAATATCTGCAACTTTCTGCTCAAACCATTCAAGAACAAAAAGTTCATATATATATAGTGATGCGGACAGGGCCGAATGCCCAAATGATTGATCGGTGGTCAACATTTATGCAGCCTTCTTGGGACTGAATCTTGTTGCAGGAAGTTCAAAGAAACAGCAAGTTATTTCTCAGTCTAGCACAGACGCTGATCGAATAAGAACGAAAAAAATCCACCATCCATATGGTGTGACAATGTGAGTGCAAAATATTTAGTAGGTATTCCAACTTTTTCATAATAGACGCCAGCACATTGAAGTGGATGTTCATTTTGTTGGGGATAAAGTTGCTCAAGGCACCATTGTTGTGAGTTGAACATCATCCAAAGAGCAGATTGAAGGAGGTTGCAGGCAATCAGATCTTAGTGGTAAGACTGTTGGGATAGGCTTGAGCATCAAGCTGGCTGGTTAGATAAGAGTCGGACTTAAGCTAGCACGACACCTAAAACTTGAGTTCCGGCTTGATTCAATTAAAATAAAAAAATATTTTTTAAATATAAAATAAATTTTTTTACTATAAAAGATATTTTTAATAATAAAATATATATCATTATTAAAATAAAAAGATATTAAAAAATATATTGAATGGAGCCCCGTCGAATCAACCCAACTAATTTTTTGGACTTGCTGGATGCTTAGCCCTACGAGGGGAGACAGGCTTGGGTTTGAGGATTGAAAGTTAACAAAGGCACAGGAGGTCCCAACCTTGTGGTTTGTTCAAGCTGACCCCATTTTGGTTTGAAGTTTCGACTTAAATAGTGATTTTCTATTTGGAACTCCGTCTTGGTTTGAAGTTTCGATGTAAGTTGTGCTTACTCTAAACGGACGGAGTTCCAAAGAACTTGTAGTGATCAATTCACATAGTTTTTCAACCCTTGGGCATTTTTTTGGTGTAGCCATTGGCCTAACGGTTGACTGCTCTGTTTTGGTTCTCGGGCTTCTACCTCTTGGTGTACGTGCCATCCACCCACATCCCAAGTGATCCATTCTTCCCTATGAGTTCCCCGCAATCTGCAATCTTCCGTCCTTATGGGTTCGGCACCTAAGGGTTTGGTACTTCTTAGACAGAGAGAAAGTTGTGTGGGTAAAGAATGGAAGGACATTTTGGTTATTTGTTTAAAAGAAATGTCCTTTACAATCTTTTTATTTTTTTATTTCTATTTTTGTCAGAATAACTTCTATCGCATAACCAGAAGGCCACAACCCAAATCTGACTAAGAAATGGATTGTCTTCGGGTTTAAGAAATAACATCCGACTGGTTTCCGATTCAGATTCTGATATATATAAGTATCGGATCAGATACAGATTCAGATCAGATTTAGTTTTAAGAAATGAATCATATCCAAAAGGCCACCACCCAAATATGGAACCATTTCTCAATGTCCACAAGCTCCAGCATGCTGATACTCTTGGAGAAGCTGAAGTTATTCGGCAACCTTCTCATTAAGAACATCGTGAACAGTCATCACCGACACTCTTGGAGGAGTTGGGAGGACTCAAGAGAACGACTGACCATGGTTTTCTTGAAAATCGATGGACCTAAATACAAAAATAAAAGTGCAAAATATTAGAATACGATTCGACTTTGGATACGAATGACCAGGGATCCGATTCAAATAAAATACATTCTTGACAGTATGGCTACTTATATACTCAGATTCGAGCTTGGATACGAATTTAAAAAAGAAGTTACATCCAAATTTGAATCCCAAATCAGATTCCACAATCTGAATCTGTTTTCTTTCCTCGTCCAAAACTGAATCCAAAATCAGATTTCATAATTTGAATCTGAGCTAAATCAATTTTTTTCATCCTAATATGAATCTGAAATCAGATGTGAAAATCAGAATCCAATCCGAATCCGATTTTTATATTCATATTTGAATTTGAATCTGAATCCATATTTTGAACCGAATCTGGCTGATTTACAAACTGTAAGAGCATTGAATACAGAATTTTTATTTAAATATAAATCCCATCTGGATCTGATCTGATATTTTTGCATATTTGAATCTAAATCTGAATTCGATTGAATATTTTTATATGACTAAATCTAAATCCGTTCGGATATTTATGCATATATGAATCTAAATCTAATCGGACGTCACTTCTTAATTTCAAATCCTATCTGATTTTTTAGTTGATTAGTAAATTTCTTTTCTTCATCCAAATGTTTTTGGAACACTTGGATTGGACATTCAATTCAAATCAGAGTCAACTCAAGCTGGACTCGAATTTGCTCTGTTAAGCTCAAGCTTAACTCAAAACTCGCGATTATAAACAAGTGAAGTTCGAGTTTTATAAAATTGATTTGATTGAACTTGAGTAAACCATTTATCTAGGAATTCTTTTGCAAACTTTCAAACTAGAAACAAAAAAAGAAATCAGGTCAAATGGGGAGTTGGTAAACGAGCTTAAAAGAGTCATGCTCGAGCTGTGGCTTGGTCTAACGGATGGAGTTCATGCTGCCCTTGTATAGATAACTCGAGCTCGAGCCAAGCTGAATGAGTTCGATTTTGACTCGGCCCTTATATTGCCCTACAAGTGGATCAAGTGTGTGCTGTAGTGGTGTGAGGTGCCCATGTATTGAGAGTGCTCACAGCATGAGCAACTGTCAATGATTCACTTCTTAGTTTTAAGTTTGACAGCACAAGTACTGAATGTTTAAACTTTTAGGTGGCATCCTCCCTCAAAAGGATATAATGAGATCATTCTCCTAAAAGATGTTCCCTTCATCCAACTGACCTCAGAATGGATCACTTTGACCCCTTCAAAAAATTTTAAAAACATAATGGCTTCAGTGACTGCTGTTGGAGTGTTGAGTCTGGTCCATACTTGATAGGCTTTAGTTTTAAGTAATTAATCGTATCCAAAAGGCCACCACCCAAATATGTAACCACTTCTCAATGTCCACTAGCTCCAGCATGCTGATACTCTTGGAGAAGCTGAAGTTATTCGGCAACCTTCTCATTAAGAACATCGTGAACAGTCATCACCGACACTCTTGGAGGAGTTGGGAGGACTCAAGAGAATGACTGACCATGGTTTTCTTGAAAATCGATGGACCTAAATACAAAAATAAAAGTGCAAAATATTAGAATACGATTCGACTTTGGATACAAATGACCATGGATCCGATTCAAATAAAATACATTCTTGACAGTATGGATACTTATATACTCAGATTCGAGTTTGGATACGAATTTAAAAAAAAAGTTAAATCCAAATTTGTATCCCAAATCAGATTCAAAAATCTGAATCTGTTTTCTTTCCTCATCCAAAACTGAATTAAAAATCAGATTTCATAATTTGAATCTGATCTAAATCCATTTTTTTCATCCTAATATGAATCTGAAACCAAATGTCACAATCAGAATCCAATGCGAATCCGATTTTTATATTCATATGTGAATTTGAATCTGAATCCATATTTTGAACCGAATCTGGCTGATTTACAAACTGTAAGAGCATTGAATACAGAATTTTTATTGAAATATAAGTCCCATGGACATTCAATTCAAATCAGAGTCCATTCAAGCTGGACTCGAATTTGCTCTGTTTAGCTCAAGCTTAACTCAAAACTCGCGATTATAAACAAGTGAAGTTCGAGTTTTATAAAATTGATTTGATTGAACTTGAGTTAACCATTTATCTGGGAATTCTTTTGAAAATTTTCAAAATAAAAACCAAAACAAGAAATCAGGTCAAATGGGGAGTTGTTAAACAACCTTAAAAGAGTCATGCTCGAGCTGTGGCTTGGTCTATCGGATGGAGTTCAAGCTGCCCTTGTATAGCTAACTCGAGCTCGACCCAAGCTGAATGAGTTTGATTTTGACTCGGCCCTTATATAACCCAACAAGTGGATCAAGTGTGTGCTGTAGTGGTGTGAGGTGCCTGTGTATTGAGAGTGCTCACAGCATGAGCAACTTTCAATGATTCACTTCGTAGTTTTAAGTTTGACAGCACTCGTGCTGAATGTTTAAACTTTTAGGTGGCTTCTTCCCTCAAAAGGATATAATGAGATCATTCTCCTAAAATATGTTCCCTTCATCCAACGGACCTCAGAATGGATCACTTTGGCACCCTCAAACATTTTTAAAAACATAATGGGTTCAGTGACTGCTGTTGGAGTGTTGAAGCTGATCCATACTTGATAGCCTTTAGTTTTAAGTAATTAATCATATCCAAAAGGCCACCACCCAAATATGGAACCATTTCTCAATGTCCACAAGCTCCAGCATGCTGATGCTCTTGGAGAAGCTGAAGTTATTCGGCAACCTTCTCATTAAGAACATCGTGAACAGTCATCACCGACACTCTTGGAGGAGTTGGGAGGACTCAAGAGAATGACTGACCATGGTTTTCTTGAAAATCGATGGACCTAAATACAAAAATAAAAGTGCAAAATATTAGAATACGATTCGATTTTGGATACAAATGACTGTGGATCTGATTCAAATAAAATACATTCTTGACAGTATGGCTACTTATATACTCAGATTCAAGTTTGGATACAAATTTAAAAAAAAAGTTATATCCAAATTTGAATCCCAAATCAGATTCTACAATCTGAATCTGTTTTCTTTCCTCGTCCAAAACTGAATCCAAAATCAGATTATATAATTTGAATCGATCTAAATCCATTTTTTTCATCCTAATATGATTCTGAAATCAGATGTCACAATCAGAATCCAATCCGAATCCAATTTTTATATTCATATATGAATTTGAATGTGAATCCATATTTTGAACCGAATCTGGCTGATTTACAAACTGTAAGAGCATTGAATACAGAATTTTTATTTAAATATAGGTCCCATCTGGATCTGATCGGATATTTTTGCATATTTGAATCTAAATGTGAATTCGATTGAATATTTTTATATGACTAAATCTGAATCCGTTCGGATATTTATGCATATATGAATCTAAATCTAATTGGACGTTATTTCTTAATTTCAAATCCTGTTTGATTTTTTAGTTGATTAGTAAATTTCTTTTCTTCATCCAAATGTTTTTGGAACACTTGGATTGGACATTCAATTCAAATCAGAGTCAACTCAAGCTGGACTCGAATTTGCTCTGTTAAGCTCAAGCTTAACTCAAAACTCGCGATTATAAACAAGTGAAGTTCGAGTTTTATAAAATTGATTTGATTGAACTTGAGTAAACCATTTATCTAGGAATTCTTTAGCAAACTTTCAAACTAGAAACAAAAAAATAAATCAGGTCAAATGGGGAGTTGGTAAACGAGCTTAAAAGAGTCATGCTCGAGCTGTGGCTTGGTCTAACGGATGGAGTTCATGCTGCCCTTGTATAGCTAACTCGAGCTCGAGCCAAGCTGAATGAGTTCAATTTTGACTCGGCCCTTATATAGCCCTACAAGTGGATCAAGTGTGTGCCGTAGTGGTGTGAGGTGCCTGTGTATTGAGAGTGCTCAGAGCATGAGCAACTGTCAATGATTCACTTCTTAGTTTTAAGTTTGACAGCACTCGTGCTGAATGTTTAAACTTTTTAGGTGGCTTCTTCCCTCAAAAGGATATAATGAGATCATTCTCCTAAAATATGTTCCCTTCATCCAACTGACCTCAGAATGGATCACTTTGGCCCCTTCAAAAAATTTTAAAAACATAATGGCTTCAGTGACTGCTGTTGGAGTGTGGAGTCTGATCCATATGTGATAGCCTTCCCTAATATTTGTAAGGGTATTTATATAATTTTTTATTTGGTGGGTTTTGCTCTAATCTCATGTTTAAGAGGACGTCGTTTTAGCTTGTACTTGTAATTTTTTTCTGATAGTGAAAACTGCTTTGTGTGGTGGCCATGGACCTAAGAAAACATTGTCTCAAAACCATGTAAAATCTTTGTGTTCTTTCCATGTCCTTCTTTTCTTCTGATTCGGTTTTCTTGGTGTGTTAAGAAAGTGAGAGAGAGAGAGAGAGAGAAAGAGGGAGGGAGAGTTTGTTCACACCGGATGTTCTAAAAACAAAATGTAAACTTAGTCTCCTGTTTGTTTGTGGAGATGGACTTTTGTGACAACATATTGTATTCTTGGAATTCCATCCATTCCATCCATTGGTTTTGGCTTGGGTGTGTATAACCCCCCATCTAGGACTGGCTAATAGTACTTTAGATAGACCCACAGATACAACACACACACCAGGCAGGGACTGAGGCAGGGGCGCGCCGGCAGAGGCCTTGGCCCCCCACAGTCAAATTTAAAAAATTAAAACATTTTAACATATATAAAAAATTTCATAAATCTTAGTTTAACATATATAAAAAATTTTTATTCCAGTCTCTGTTAAAATTTCGAAATTATAGTTCAGTGCTTGCTACCAAAAAATTTCTGGCTCCACCTCTGACACACACATTCCAACATATACAGTGCACTGATATGCTTGTGCAAGTAATGTTGATCATATTTTTCTTGTGAATTAAATATTTGAGTACTTGTTATGCTATAAGTCACCAAGGAAATGAATGTCAAATAATATGCTTTTTGGCTCCTTCGGTCTTACGTAGAAATTAAGCTCTCTTTTTGTGCAGTTTAACTGCTAACATGTATCTGTATGTTTTGGTTTGTTTCCTTTCGTGTGCTTTTGAAGGGTTGAGTCAATTCAAGGCAAACATCACCATGAATATCAGTATTAATCTGCTAATCTTTCTCCATTGCACAGATTGATTTTGCTTAACAAATGCAGGGGACCTAACTTTTGACTAACAAGGTAACACAATCAAATGACACACAGCATTTCTTTCACTTCTGTTTTGAGAAATTTGGTGGTGATTCTGCCATTGACTGTTGAATGTTTGTTTCTTGGTCCTGATCAGGAAGAACAACCGAGAAATAATTTCTGAACGAGGTTATGCATAACCAACAACTTGGTTGAAGGTTTCCATATATATATATATATATATATATATATATATATATATATATATATATATATATATATATATATATATATAAAGATAAAGCAACTAGTGATAGTCCTGGCTGTCCGGTACCTGCACGAACAGGAGTTGAAGGTTTACTGCTTTGGAAAGTGTTTGCTTCACATTTCCATGTTCAGCGGCGTGGCTGATTACATGCATATACTTTTTCTTTGTGCAACCCGTACCTTATTTCCCTTTACCACTTTTCCACTCTATTCAATCCCAAACCAAAGTTGTCAACTGAGCTTTTTTTTAATATATCCAAAGCTAGGTATCTACCATAATCACCAATATTATTTTTGCCTTTAAACAGGTACCTTTTAATACTGAACATGAAAAATAAGAAAACAAAAAATGCAAATAAAAAAAAAAGTAACTTTCTAAAAAAAATTGAAAAATATGAAAAAGGCAGGAAAACCAAGTTTTTTGTTTGGGGATTCTTTTCAAAAAAGATTATCTTTTTGCCGTTTTGTTCAGAGGACTTATTATTCACGTTTTATCACTGTTTTTTTTCTAAAGACAAGTTTTTAGTGTTGGTTGTCATCTCTCACAACCAGCATGGGGAGCCACGATAACACGAATGGCATAGTTGCTTCAAATATTTGCTAAGTCAATTTGACCCAGTCCGCCTGTTTTTTTTTTTTTAAATTGTTTTTAATTATTTTTTTATACTGTTTATTTATTTTTCAAAAAGAATATAATTTTTCATATTTTATGCTGATTCACAAAGAAGTCATTTAAATCACCGATCGGCCGACAACATGGAAGTTTCCACTCGTTTCAAAAGCTGATTTTCACAACGTTGCAATCTGACTAAGATGGCTATCTGTATTGGATGCCCATTGATTAGAAAATCGGATAGGAAATTAATGGTTGAAGAATGTGATCTTATATTCCCTATCCTTATTTGAATAAATGGGCATTCAATTTTTAAATGTTGTCTAATCAATTTTTATATTCTTCAGTTCATTTTCTGAAAGAAAAATTGAATTTTTAAATGTTATCTTTTTGCTGATTTGTATCTAAATCGTTTAGATTATTGGATTGGCCAGTTTACCAAACTGGCAGCATTGTCGACTCGCTTCAAAAACCGGTTTTACTAATTAAGGTAGACTTGGTTCTCCTTTGCTCAAAAGGTCGATGATAGTGGTCAGCCATTCCGAACTAAAGAGCAATATACAGTGGTTCCAGTAACGAAATTGGTCAGGTTCACACCTAAGGCTTATCTCAGATCCAAATGTATGATGAGGATTTTTACTTGGATTTATTTTCAGTTCTTGAATTTATTTGCTTGGGGATGCAATGGCTTAGCTATTGGACCATTGGTGATGGTGTTGCCCTTTTTCACCTTTGACACTTCAAATCCAATCCAAATAAAGGTTTTTATTCTCTCTCTCTCTCTCTCAATATAAATATATATATATATACATATATATATACAAGCGGTACATTAGCACAATTAACTATGACCCTGTCAGAACGCGTGCCTTTATGGATTGGGTCTCGATTTGAATTAACCCAAATAAATCAGATCGAACCCGGATATCAAAAAATTTGGACTCCTTAAAAACTAAGAACTGGCCATTGTGGTCCGTCTGATTGCGACCTTTGAAAACTCAGCTTCTGAAATGAGTGGATAAAGTTACTAAGCAACTTTCATGTGCCGGTTGATCTGGTGATTTAAATGATTTGGTTGTGAATCAGCACAAAATATGAAAATTATATTATTTTGAAAAATAAATAAACAACCTATATAAGATAATAAAAACCAATAACTTTTTTTAAAAACAGATGGACTACATCCAATTGATTTAGCATAAATTTGAACGAACCAGCCGATTCAAGTAATTTTTTGGAAAAAAAATGCCACACCAAAGAAACGCCCTTTTCCAGTTTTTTTTTTTTGCGTTTTCTCCCTTTTTTCATTTTAGACATGTTTTCATACTTTTTTATTGCTAAACTGCTCATTTCCAACTTCTAATTTTTCTTCATCTACTTATTTTTTTAAATTGGCTACCATTCTTCTTATTTTCCCTTACGTTTAAGTTTTACTCAATTTTTTAAAATTTACCACATTTTTCCTGTATTCTCCATGCTAACCTTATTATATGATAGAAAAACCTCGCCATTTAAAAGGCAGATAACATATATGTGACTATGGTTGAAACCAGTTCGGGAAATCTGGGGAAAAAAGAAGTTCAATTGACCACTTTGATTTGGGATTGAATAGAGTTGAAAGTGGTAAAGGAAAAGAAAGAGTCTCATTGATCCAATCATCAGCCATGCCCCTCTACTTGGACATATGAATCTATACATAAATTGAAGGACAAATTTTCTAGAAGAGAATCTATACATAACTTGAAGACCTTGAACTCCTGCTCATCCATGTTCTGCATAACAAATTGGACAGCCATGACTACTTAAGATAGATGTTAAAACTTTTACCTGGCAAAATCTTATCGATTCTCTTATGGGGTGGCGACGTTCATATATATATATATATATATATATATATATATATATATAATTTTTAGGAAGAATTTCAGAAGAGAGATTCGCGTTTACAACATCATTTCATTTTTAGTGAGAACTAACGAACTTTGGGCTATAAGTGCTTCTTCAATTTTGTAGGGCAAGAGGCATTTGGGAATTGAACTAGCTACGGACTGCAGAGGTGGAATGCAAGTTCATACTTGTAAGTAATAACATATTGCACCAAACGTGGTACTGTAGTGCACCAAAATTTTGTGGGTCAGCATGATTAATGACAAATATGTTCCTGTTTAAATGGAAAAAAGAAATTTGCTTTACGGATAAAAAAAATCGAAAAAATTGAAAAGTTATTTCATGATGATCTCTTATTAAGAATTGTTAAATCAAGTGACCCACATTATTTATCATTAAAAAAAAACATTGTTTAATGTTTTTTCATTTCATTGGGTTAATTGAAATAGTTTGTGTTACATCCGTAAAAAGAGTATTCAATGATATATCAAATAATTTATTAGTCCTTTTATCTTCATTACAATACTTGTTTTTTTTACATAAAATTGTATAATTACTCCAATGATATATAAGATAGTTTATTAAATCTTACGATTTGTTGTCTGCCTACTAGTTAGAGGCTTTTGTTTTCAAGTTTGTGAATTATGTGTTATATATCAAATTCTTAAGTTTTTTGAATGAATTGTATGATTATACAAAGTAATTTTCTTGATTGATTAAATAAATAAATTGATAATGTGATAAATAAACTTTTTTATACGCTTAGCAATTTTTTCATATTGAGATTATGCACAATGAAGATGCTTTGAATTTAAAATGAATATCATAATATGTTTAAGATTTCTATTTATTATAAAACATTTTTTTTAAGTTAGTTTTTTAAAAAAATTATATTTTTGGGTATCTTTTTTTTCATACGTGATGTACATGCCAATATTTTTTTTTAAACCTACTATTTTTAAAATATATAATATAACTATTATTGTAACCAAATTGAGATAACGGTCCATTAAAAAATTTGTAGCTCTAAAAGTGTATGTTTCAAATTTTTAACAATTCCCATTTTGTTGAATTTCTTGGTTGAAGTTTTCTTTATTATTTCACTGAAATAAATATATTATTTAACATATCATGCTTAGTTGATGTGTTTGCTTGATTACAAAAAAAAAATTAATTCAACATAGTATTATTTAATTAATTAATTAATTTTATATGATATAGTTTTAAATATTTTAAGTTAAATGATGTATATGATATCTATAAGAATATTATTATATGCAACTCCATGGAAGTTAGTTCTTAGTCAGATTATACTATATCTAATATTTATGTTCCTTTTGTGTCATGATGTTAAGTTAGTGCGTTACCACCAACCTAGCATTCGGATATTAGTTCGGATATCAGCTCTCACGGTTCGGATTCGGATATCAGGTTATAGTTTGGACTCAGATATACCTGTTAAGATAGTATCCGATCGGATATTTACTTAAAACTGAATTCGAATCCGACTCGATCAGATGTTATTTCTTAAATCTGAATCCGATCTGATTTCTCAATCAGATGTCAAATTATTTACCATATCCGATTTTTTAGAAGCAATTCGGATCAGATATCCGATCCAAATCTGATCCATTGACATCCCTAACCATTGCATCCCCAAGAAAATAAATCCAAGTAAATATCCTCATCATATATTTGGATACGAGATATGCCTTAGGTCTGAACATGACCACATTAGAATGGAACTTCTGCATATAGGTTTTCAGCTCCGTGTGGCTGACCACTATCATCGACCTTTTGAGCAAAGGAGCACCAAGTCCATCTTAATTAGTAAAGCCGGTTTTTTAATCGAGTCCACAATGCTGCCAGTTTGGTAAACTGGCCAATCCAATAATCTAAACGATCTACATGCAAATCAGCAAAAAGAAAAAAATTATAACTTCTATTTTTCTTTCAGAAAAATGAACAGAATAATATAAAAATTGATTAAGAATAAAGAAAAAAGTGCTTTTATAACTAGTAAGAAATGCATAACGAAACAACACGTCCACCTTCGATCTCTTTCATCAACCATTAATTTCCTGTCTGATTATTGAATCAATGGACACTCAACACAGCAAGCCATCATGGTTAGATTTCAATGACTTTTGAAATGAGTGGATGAAACGAGTGAAAATGATCAAACAGTAACTAATTAAAAAAAAACGATAGAAGAAGAGGAAGAAGGAGAAAAAGAAAGAAGAAGAGAAAAAAAAAACAGCAACTATTTTTTTTTTAAAAAAAAAGGAAGAACACAAACATTTAAAAAATGGTGAATGGAAGAACAATAAGGGGGAGGAGAAGAAGAAGAAGGAGGAGCAAACATGAACTGACTTTTTAAAAGAGGAGAAGAATGAGAAAAAGAGAATAACAAGAGAGGACAAGGAGACAAATAAACTGCAAAGATTTTTCTTGAGGAAAATACATTTGCAAAAAAACACCCAAGAAAAACTTTGCTTTTAAAAAACTGAGAATGATATTCGCGGCTGGGAGAAACATAACGAGTTGAACCTAGTCTATGTTCTGTATAATATGCAATTGCAACAAAGATAATAAACTAATATACACCTATTTGTTAAGTTGACCAACTAACATACACTTGCTTCATAATATATATTGAAAAATTTTCACTTATTTAGACAATTAGTAAAAGCTTCAACAGGAGAGCGTAGAAAGCAAGTTGATCCTGTCAACTTGAAGCACTTCGATGTACTAGATTCACAAGTTGAAGAAGAACCTACCAATTAGGCTAGTTCTATATAGTATTGCATATTTAGGTGTGGAAATCCTTTCCCACCTAACCAAAGGAGAAAAACAAGAAATTCTTGAGTCAATGGTATTGACTTGAAGTGGCAAAAAAACACAAAGGGCCTTTTTTGCTGGATAGAAGAAAAGCAGATGGGAACAAAATTCCAAATGCTTCCAAACACTACCATGGACAAAGTTCCACTGTAGAAACTTTCTGGTAAGGATGGAGTCGTCCTCTTTTTGAATTTGAGTGCCATGGGTTGCTTATAAGAACAAAGATTAGGGTAGGATTTTTTGTTTCTGCGATTGTTGGTCAAGGTCAGGGGTGGAGCTAAAAATTTTTCAATGGAAAGATTGAATTAAAGTTTCTAAATTTTGACTGGGGCCAAAATATCATTTTTCAAAATTTTTATATACAATAAGTAAAATTTTTAAAAATTTACATGCATTTAAAAAAAATTGAAGTGGTGGGATTACCATCCCGTCACCCAAAGAATATTATTTTAGTTGGTTTCTAAATATTATCAATATTATAAAAATCCGGTTTCGACGTACCAAACCAGATTGCTTAATTGTTAGACTTTGAACCTTACTCAATGTAGTGGTTCCAAACCGAACCCTGTGGTGAGGTTAAGACAGCCATCGATTCCTTAGTTATTTAACGATGTCATTCAAATTCACTTGAAAAGTAATTAGATCTTATGATGAATGCAGATTTTTATAGCTATTTAACATATGCCTTTGGAGTCCATGTGGAACTGTGATGAGATGGGGACCTCTCTTGGACCTACCAATTACTCTCAAATATAAAATTATCTGATATTTATTTCCTCCCTTTGGAAGCCCTGAGAGGACAACAAACACATTCAGTATTCAGGACCGTATTTGTACATAACCAATAAGATGGAGTGCTTTCGGTAAATGAACTAGCCTTCCGAGGGGCAAAGCACGAGTCCAGTTGGAATTTTTCTTTTTCGCACCAGTTGGAAAAGTTTAGCATCGTGATAATGGAGGGCCACAATTACAAATGAGTCGTCGATGGGTCCAATTCAATTAATAAAACTTTTGCATCGTGATATCCGACCGATCCGATTCGAACAAATCGGAAATGGATAAAAATTTAATATCCTATCAAGAAATCGGATAGGATTCAGATTTAGTAAATGGCATCCGATCGGATTCAGATTCGAATATACATAAATATCGGATCAGATTTGGATGCGGATTCGTATCGGATTGATTTTTAGACAAATATCCTGTATCTAATGCTTGAAAAATGGCAAAATCCGGTTCAAAATTCGGATTTGGATTCGTATATAAATATAAAAATTGGATTTGGATTGTAAAATTGGATTTTGTATTCGGATTCGGATATGACTTTGCTTTATTCGAATTCGAATCCGAATATATGAATATCTGAAAAAGCAGATATAATAAAAGATGTATCCAATCCGAATCTGATCCGTTGACATCCTTAAATGCCACCAGAAGGTGGCTCGGAAGCCGGCACTCATTGGACAAACCACGTAGCTCACATTTATATTGTTATTTTTGGCAGAATCAATTCATAAAAGGAAGGAATTTATCATGCATTGTCAGCATTGGCGGCCAATGCTCACCTGGTCGTCTTATCCACAATTATTATATTATTTAATAATTATAATAATAGTAGTAGTATTATTATTATATTGTAAGGCCTCCTTTCATAGTGTAGGTTGGCAGTTTCATTGATGATTATTCAACTATTCTGCATAGTAATTGCAAACATTTTCATGATTGACGAGAACCACCACTTACATATTGGTTGTGAGAGATGACAACCAATTAAATATAATCATAAAAACACATCTTTTTATTTTTGAAAAAACAGTGATAAAACACGAAAAATAAGTCTGCTGAATAAAACAGAAAAATGATATATATATATATATATATATATATACATATCTTAAGCAGCTGGTTATAGCCATGACTACCGTTTACGTATCTCCAAAATTCAAAAACTAAGATAAAAACAGAATTTTGTTGTCATTTGCATGGATCCAGCATCTATTCTATGGAAGTTTAACAGTTCAACCAAGTTGTTTGTTATGCATAAGCAACTGGTTATAGCCATGACTACCGTTTACGTATCTCCAAAATTCAAAAACTAAGATAAAAACAGAATTTTGTTGGCATTTGCATGGATCCAGCATCTATTCTATGGAGGTTTAACAGTTCAACCAAGTTGTTTGTTATGCATAGTACCTAGTTTAGAAATGGTTTCTTGGTTATGCTGGAACTTTTGAATTCATGAAAGAACTTCAGGATTAATTTGGGGCAAGTAATGCATCCTGTTCCTGCTTGATCAAGTCCAAGAAACAAACGTTCAGCACTCGACGGCAGAATTACCACCAAATTTCTCAGAACAAAAGTGAAAGAAATGCTCTCTGTCATTTGATTGTGTTACCTTGTTAGTCAAAAGCAGAATTTTTGTCAGGCCCCTACATTTCTTAAGCAAAATCAATCTGTGCAATAGAGAAAGATCAGTAAAGCTGCAATTAATGCTGATATACACGGTGATGTTTGCCAAGCATTGGCTCAACCCTTCAAAAGCACACAAAAGGAAGCAAACCAAAACACACAGGTACATGTTAGCAGTTAAACTGCACAAAAAAAGGGCTTAATTTATGAAATTTTGACCTAAGATCAACATTACTTGCACAAGCATATCAGTGCTCTATATGTTAGAATGTGTGTGTCAGAACCGAACTATAGTTTCAAAATTTCAATAGAGACCAAAATTTCAATTTTTTATATATGTTAAACTAAAATTTATGAAATTTACATATCAGTGTTTGAATTTTTTAAATTTTTTAGGGTGGGGGGCCAAGGCCCTGCCAGCGCCGTGCATTTGTCCCTGGTGTGTATTGTAACTGGTGGATCTGTGTAAAGTACTACTAGGAATTTTGGCTTGATAAATAATATCTTATTAGGTGATGTCGAATTTTAATAGTCAGGGGTGCAATATCTCAAAGCATTAACATTGCTTAATGATTTACCTAGTAATATAAAGGCAAAAGCCAAAAATCAACAATAAAAAATCATAGAAAGAAAAGAACATGAACTTAATGAGCTTTCTTTTGGCAATGTTTCGTGACATATTCTATTGATGTTTTAGTCAATTAAATGGATTTCACTTTTATCAAAGTGCTTCCTAAATGTTGTTTGTCACATTCAGGCCTGTACATGACTATAAAAATTCAATCATGCACTTACTATGTTGCACATACATTTCTGATGCTCGTATCTTGCTTCAGGTGAGTAATCAAACCTGGTGATGGTCATACATATAGCTGATAATAAATCACTGATCGAGTTGATGTGACGATCACGTACAGATTCTAGTATCTGGAACACTATGTTACTGGAATGACAAGAATCCAGCATGCATAAGTTAAAGCACACAAATAAGCAATTATTTCACATAAGACAGTAAAAATATCACAGTCATATATACCTGTGGAAGCTAAAATGATGCAAGCCAACAACCACCAACATCTAGCTCAAAAAAAAAAAATCAAAATATCATTTAAATGCTTTCAGCTCTAGGAACAAAGCCAGAAGTAGCGGTCGACTGTAAAACACAACAGTATATTAATGTTGAATGTATCTGCAATAATATTTCGGGCAGATTCATGGAATGTTATAACATAATATTACATAAATCTGCACAATATTTGTGACAGATGTATGGAATTGTTACATACTGTTATTGTTGCCAAACGGCACCCAAGATCGAGATAAGACATAAGTATATGCAGAGACAACCCAGCTCTGTTGGTGGTGAAAAAAGCCCCGTCAGAGGTAAGGGTTTTCTTGTAGTGGCAGCTATCACCGTCTCTGGTATCTTTGGCCGAGTAAAGGCTGCTCAAGCCATTATAGTTCCAAGAAAATGACCAAATAAGATTATTTTGAGTGCTAAACAAAATCAAGTCTGAAAGCATGGGGAAATAAAATGAAAAAATAACTTGTGAAAGTCCAACAAAGAGAACTTTAGAATTTGTCATTGAATCGATATGGTCAATAATAGCCGAAAGGTCATATAGAGCCAATTCCTCCCAAATTAGGGTTGTCAATATATCTGATTTTAATTGGATATCCAACCAAGCCAGTTCAAAAAAATATCGCATATGGAAAAAATTTAATATCCGATTAAGAAATCGGGTCAGATTCAGATTTAAGAAATGATACCTGACTAGATTGAGGTTCAGATTTGGTTGTACATATATCCCATTGGATTCAGATTCAATTTCAAATTCTGATCAGGATTGGATTTATTTTTAAATTAAAACATTGTATTCAAAATTAAAACTAAGAAGTGAATCATTAACACTTGCTCATGCCGTCTCACTACACAGGCACCTCACACCACTTCAGCACACACTTGATCCACTTATAGGGCCATATAGGAGCCGAGTCAAAATTAAGCTCATTCAGCTTGGCTCAAGCTCTAGTTTAGCTATACAAGGTCAGCTTGAACTCGATTCGACAGACAAGCCACAGCTCGAGCATGACTCTTTTAAGCTCGCTTACCAACTCCCCACTTGACCTGATTTCTTTCTTTGGTTTTAAGTTTAAAAATTTCAAAAGAACACCTAGCTCATCGTCCTTAACCTCAGCCGGACCCAATTGCGTAGCTACATTGTGGCTGGTGTGAAATCTTAAATATATAAGGACCCCACCAGATTTGAGTTTATATAAACAAGTGCCCTCCAGCCCATTTTTCCGGCTCCACCACTGGCCGGAACCAGATAACCAGGCAGCTGCCATCGGAGATCAGCCACCGGGGGAGCTAAGGCGACTAAGGTGGATTTGAGCTTCAACAATGTATCCAGCGAGATTCCCACGTCACCAGGGAAGCTAAAGGGCTTGGAAATGTTGGTCCTCAGCAACAACAGCATCAATGGCTCACTGGGGCCATACCATCTGGGCTCGGTGGGCTCCCCTTCATTCACGACCTTGACCTCAGCTACAACCAGCTCAGCGGGCAGGTAGCATTCCGGAAGGAGGTAGTGGAGTGGTTGGGCGCCAAGCTCAAGCTCACCGGAAACGATGGCCTGTGTCTCAGCTCGGAGATGGTCGGCACCGGCTTGGTCAGGGTGGAAGCCGATGGGTGCATCTCTGCTAACCTCGCTGAGTCATTGGCTCGTGATGGATCGGCGGTGAGCTCGAGTGGGTCGAGTCTCGGATCGGATTCCTGGTACCGCGTGGCTCTGGCCCTGCTGCCTGCTGCCTGCTGTCTGCTTACCTCCTAACGTTATGACACTAGTGTTCTTTTCCACTGCTTTTTTTTATTATTATCCTTTTCTCTAGCGTAAAGGGAACATTTACAAAGTGTAGATTTTTCGCGTATTGAGTATACAAGAGGAACATGCTTTCATCTTCAGTTCAGTAATTTGACACAATTTGAGATTGGGTGTTCGCTTATTTTGAGTTTATATAAATCTAAAGAGATGCAATAGAGATAGATAGAGAGTACATATAGATATAAAGGGAGAAATTATATATATATATATGTATATATATATATATATATATATGGGGAGATAGAGAGAGAGGGAGGGAGAGAAAAAGAGAGAGAGAGAGAGATTGCATTTTATAGATGCCAACCAAGAGATCTAGTTCGCTCAATGGGTCTCTCCAATTTAGAGCAGGAAATGGTTTTCTGGACTTGTCTAGTTAATAAAAGGAAGTTCTGAGCTACGTGGAATCAGTTCCATCCGACCAAGGAGTTCTGTACTTGATAGACTCCATTTTATAGTGTTTGTGACCGAGTCAGACACCGACCCGAGTCGAATACCAAAAGCGGGTTGTTTGAATTGGGAATGGTGGTTCGCCGATGTTTTTCTTGTCGCTCACGGGACAACTCTCCGAGTCGCATGAAAGGTTTGCCGGTACAAACGAACAAAGAAAAAGAGAATCATAGACAAACACGGCACCTGGTCCCATGGAACCATATGTGGAGTTGGAACTTGGAACAATGCCTTACAACAATGATAGTAATCCCCTTCGTCGCCTTTGTTTCGCTTATTGTGGATCTTGGATCTCGGACTGTTTTACTTTGGTATTAACAATATGCCTTACAACAATGCATGCGATGGCCACCTCCCGTGTTGATCAATATACTCTCTATTATGTGTTCATGCTTAGAAAATAAAAAAAAAATCAAAATTTTATATGCAAATATTAAAAAATTTAAATTAACCAATATAAAAAAATATGAAATTTGTATTTCAGCCCCGGTTAAAATTTTGAAACTACAGTTGCACACTTGCAATGAAAAATTCCTAACACCACACTTGTCTGCGAAAGAGGTAACTAAACCCTTAGGTGCTGGACACATAAAGGCAGAGGCAGAACTAGAAATTTTTCATGAGACTGGCTAAATTAAAGTTTCTAAATTTTGACTAGGGTGAAAATATTATTTTTTTAAATTTTTATATAGAACAAGTCAAATTTATTAAAATTTACATGTAATTTTTTTTTAGGTGGGGCTAGGGCCCGTGCGAGCCCTAACTTGACTTTACCCCTGCATAAGGATGCTCCTATGTTAAGGTTGCTTCGATTAACATGATAGCCATGAGAGCTTAATGATTTTTGTAAGCACAGCTGCAATATGCTCTTTGGATGATGTCGTCTCACAACAATAGTGCCTTGAGCAACATTGTCCCTAACAAAATGAACATCCACTTCAATGTGCTGGCTTCTATTATGAAAAAGTTGGAATGGCTGCTAAATAAGTTGCACTCACATATGGATGGTGGATTTGTTCTTGTTCCAAGGTCAACTAGAAATATGTCTACCACGTTGCAGCGTCTATTATGTTGGCACTGCATGACATTCGGTCGGCCTCTTTGCTAGACTGAGAAACAACTTGTTGTTTCTTTGAATTTGTTGCAACAAGATTCAGTCCCAACAAGGTGCATAAATTTTGACCATCGATTGATCATTTGGGCATTTGGCCCTGTCTGCATCGCTATATTTATATGAATTTCTTTGTTCTTGGATGGTTTGAGCTTTGAAGATTAGACCATTATGAATGGTAGCTTTTAAGAATCTTAATATTCTCTTGACAGGTCCCCATCAGATTCTACATGATCCTAATAAATTGGCTGAACCTTGTAATTACCCCCAAATTTTCAAGGATAATATATATCTAGAAGCTTTCACAATTATTTTCAACAATTTTGGATCTCAAATACTTCAATTTATCGCAGTTCTTATCCAATTACCCTCTAATTTGGTTTTTTACTATATTTTGGAACTCATCTGAATTTAAATCTAAACTTTGAACCCAAGCCCAACCTCAATCTTGGGTGAAATTCATGCAATCTAGATCTAAACCCAATCCAAAATCCCAAGTCAAGATCCAAAAATCAAGCCTTAAATCCAGATCTGGATCCAAATACCAAATTTAGATAAAAAATAGATCCCTAGATCCTAATCTGGATCTAAAACTGAGCTCTAAATCTAAAACTATGCCTTATATCCAAATTCAGATCCAAATTCAAAGTTTTAGATCCAAAATATAACTTACATCTAGATCCATATCGAAATCCAAACCCCAGATCCAAAATCCTGCCCTCGATCCAAAACGAAGGTCAAAAACTCATATAGACTAGAGAATCAAAATGAGGACCAAAATAGGAAAATAGATTCAGAAAATCGTCCACAGGTCTAGATTAGATCAAAATACCAAAAATCTAACAAAAAAAATATTTCAGGCTCAAATGTTTGAAATCGAGCAAGAGAAACAATTCCCAACATCATTCGCAAGCTCCCCCTCACTTTTCAATTCGACTCAGCTTCGTAAAATCCAAATCTGGATGTACAATCCATATTTCAAGCCTAAACAACCACCTAATTCATTATCCAACCTTCGACATCGATCTGGGCCCTTCTGATTCAAGAAAATTGGATCCGGATAGAAAACAAGCCTGGAATCATAAAAATAGAGTGGGACCGTTTTGTAAAAGGAATATTTTACCTCTTAAAAGTATTACATATTTTTGTTGTTAAACTTTTTGGTTTTTTAGGGTGGACCTACCTGGGGATGGCAGGGGGCTCAAAGGGCACCCTCTGCTATTGAATGCTATCGTTGAGTGTGCACTCAGAATAGGGTCTCCTACCTTGACAATCTTTTTTGTTGGTAAAAAATTGATTCGAGGAAAGAGGTTTTGCTATTCTTGGGTAGACTTTAACCCTGTGAACCCCCAAATGGTGTCTGCAGGGCTAAGAGCCAATCTCTACAAGTCAAACTTAAGAACAAAATAAAAATAAAAATAATTCAAAAACTAAAAAATTCATAAGAAATATGGAGGAATTGAAAAACTTTCAAACGTTGAATTTTGGCTCTATTTCATTTTATAAATACCCCCACAGCTTTATCCTTGGGTATGACTAACCTTTGGGGAACTGCTTGGCCCCTCAAACTAAGAGCTATGAAGTCCTTTTTATCTTTCTTCCTTCATCTATTCTTCTCTCTCTCTTTGAACAGTTCTTCATCTTAAAACTTGGGATTCTCCTTCTTTTCCAACCTTTGTCTTCAATGAGTAGAAAGGGTGGTACGTGGAGACCCTTGGAAAGCTTCTTCAACACGTTAGAGTTTTCATTTTGGAAGCTTCATTGTTTGATTAAAGTAAAGGACTTAGCTCTTCTTGAACTATACCATCTCGAGGTATGTAATCTCATTTTCTCTTCATCTTCCCTTCATCATCCCTCCATGGTCAGCTCTTGAAATTTCCTCCTCAAAGCCAGGAGCCACATTTGAGTGCACTAGAAGTATGAGTAAGGTGAAGCCAAGTCTTGTTTGTTTGATAAATTCAAATAGGCACGATATGTGTCCTTTTAACCTTCCATTGAATGTATGCCTTCAAATATATAAAATGCATGTATAGCAAGTTGAATTTTGAAGTTGCGGCTTGTCTAACACAGGAAAAAACACTACGAATATTTAGATGATGTTAAAATGCAATTTCGTATTATCTATATGATTAGTTATGACATCATTTAGATCCTCATTGCCTTGATAAAAAACCTATTGGCCGTCCTATTAGTGGCCTTTAAAGAGTCATCCACATTTAAAAGAGTCTATTCCCAACTAGATTTCAGAACATGAGGAGCATTCTTTATTGATAGTTGTTTTTTTTTTTTTTTAAGTTAGTCTCACTCCCACACCCAATGGTGGGAGAGACATACTTTTTTGCAATAATAAATGAAATATTTTCAACTTTGTCTCTCTTTCTCTCTCTCTATATGTATATATACCTTATTTTTAAAGGGATTTCAATAATAAGTCCTCCCTAAGGAGGATATAGAGACTTACCATAGGCTCTCTCATGAGTCCAAGTTCCTCTGTCAGCTACATAAAATATTGAAGTTGAAATTTTCAAAATTATCTCCTAAGTCTTAATTTCTATATAAAAATAAAAGAGGGGTTAAATAGATCCATTTTTTTCCTTGTTTTCTTGGCTCTTTCTCAATTTATCTTTTTTTCTCTAAGAATCTTTATATCACTTGACTGTTCTTTAAAATCTCTATTTTACTAATTTTCCTTTCTCCATTTCTTCTCTCCCTTAAAAATCTTTACATCTCTCTCTCTCTCACACACACACACACATACATTTTTCTCCTAAAATCTCTTGCTCTTCTATTAGTTTTTCTCTTTATTTATTTGCACTCTCTTATAAATCTTTATTTCTCTCTTTCTTAATTTTCTCTTAAAATTTCTTGCTCTTTTATTATTACTTTTTGTCTATATTTTGTCTCTCTTAAAAATCTTTATCTCACTCTCTCTAACTGTTTTGATAAAGGTTTATGAAATATTTTCCTTTAAAAAGAATTTCCTTCCCTTGCTTTATAAAGTTTTAACTTCTTTATCAAGTACCACACCATATATAGGTTGAAGATAATGTTTGGCCGAATATAAAATGCATCATGATCAACACGTCAGGAATGACCAAGCCTCGTACCTCAGGCTAGTCCCTTTTTTCCTCTTTTGAAAATAAAAATAATTTTTAATACACTTCAAAAAGAAAACATAAACAAATTTTGGGATGCACACAACCTTATTTGCACACAAGGCAGTATCAGGCTGAGTGAGGTACACATATTGCAATGCTTCCACAATACTTCAACATAAGCTTTGAATTGTGAGCAACATTCATGCATTTTTGTATGCTTAAAAAGATTAAAGATATTACTTCTTTGAGATAACACCAAGCTTCCTTTCAGCATTGGTGGGTTCGCTTCCTAGGAAATAGAATGAAGATTTTCCAAGTTTCACTTTTGCTTGTAGGGGGAGGGGTCTTCTATTTAACTAACAGGGTCATTTTGGTCTTTTGGTCATTTTTAGCCCATAACACATGGTCCTTTGTTAGAGGGCCATTACATATAACATGCTCCAATAACACAATGTTGCTCACAACATATAATTATCATCCTCCTCATTCAAGGGCTTTTCTTTTGATAAAATTGGACTTCAGTCCAAAACTTACTGGAATTGTTCATTTTCATTCTTTCTTCTTGTTGTGAATTTTTTTGGTAGGTTTGAGAAATTGTGCTGAGGATATAGTACATCAAATATAGAAAATTGGAAGGATTTATGTGAACTATGGCTATAGTGGTGTCCTTACTTAGAACAAAGCACAAACTGCAAAAATGAACTAAGTTCCAAGCCTCTTTCAATTAACTTGCACTGGAAATGTGAGTTGTTCTACAAGATTAGTCACTCAAATGCCTTAGGAATAGAACACCCAAGCATATTAAGCATATCTTTATTAAATCCTTTACACAACTGTAATTGAGCATTGCAAGTGAGAGCTTTCATGAAAGCAATCAAACTACATTTCCACCTCCAACTATTTTACCCAATGGCTGGTCGTGCCCCAGAATTAAATCTCATTGCATCTATGGATATATTTTGAGTTATCCTTCTATCATTTTTATCTTATGTCGTATCCTTCTCAGCCCTACAACCACTTTGTTCATGTCCATTCTTTCATTTGGAGAGATATTTGAACATGACAAGCCTAACTCCATTATCATTACCAGCAGCTCATTCATAGCAGCTGATCTTTCAGTTGGAGTAGTATTGCTTTCATTCAAAAGATGGCTGTCAATGACATCTGAAATTGCAACAGGAAATGCTTCAGTCACCCATTGCCTCAAACTAAAATCCCCATCAAACTGTTCATCAGTAGGCTTTCTTCCTGTAAACATCTCAAGGAGCAGAATTCCGTAGCTGTAGACGTCGACTTTGGCTGACACCTTTCCGGCCATCCGAAATTCTAATTCGACCACTCAACAATATTAGACATGATTATCAAGCACAATATAATTGGCTAATGCTCATCTATGACACAATTGCACTAATTGGTTTTGGGCAAGAGGCCTGGAAATTAATGGACTTAAGATCAATTGAACATCCAATCCTGCCTTTCTCTTGTTGTATTATCATATATACATCTAAAAAAGAATACAAGATTATGATTTAGAACTAGACATGGTTATCGGGCCGGCCCGGGTCAGCCCGAAGGGGCCCGATCCATTTTCATAACTTTTAAATATTAATTTTATTTTATTAATAATACATATCTTGTTATTTAAAATATATTTTATATTAATAAAATTTATGTTATATTAAAAAATATTTTTTATGTAACCAGGATGGGCCAGGGCTTGGATTTTGGACATAAGGCCGGCCCGAACCCTGTTCTTATCGGACTGGTCTGGCCCGATGCCCAAGTCTATTTAGAACTGAAGTCCTATATATCTGATATTCAAGTGCTTTTAAAAGAATTCAAACATGCATCCAGATTTATTCTATGGGGCATGTGAGATTTGTCCAGTTTCATTAATTGTATGAAGCAGTGATTTCACAATATAAAGGCCTAATTAAACTAATCTTCCTTCTAATTCTCCAGTGATCTATCACAAGGTTCTCTTAGATGGCTCCTAAATCGAGTGAATTATTCAGTAGTGCCGATTGTTGACCATTCTTAAGCCATTAGGTAGAAAGGTATTTATGATTAGGATTCTTTTATACATGAAAGGAAAAAAGTTTATAACTTCTGTTAAAAGAAGAAGATCAATTGAAGATTCTAGTCTGTTGAGGACAAGCGAAAAACAGATGTGTACATGAGCATGAAACAACGCAAAAACTAGCATAAAACACCATAAGCCATGTGATCAACAAATGAATTGTCCATGTAAAATAGTTGATTAATGACGTTTGCATTATTGAGCTAGGTACCACTTGTGCATGTCTTTACGTGTGAACCACAAAATCATGAAGATTAGATGGACATGGGTGTTTTCACATCAATTAATATATTTATTGATGTCATATTGCAAACCACAGAAGAGTATAATTAGTTAAACTACACAAGTCGGGACCAAACAATATATATATATATATATATATATATATATATAGGTATAGACATATATAATTGAAATCAGTTGGCTACCTATGTTACTGATGACTCTTTTTCATATTTTGTGACCCTAAAAACAGTCTCAATGCTAAAAGCGGTTGTCAAAACATCGGCTATCATCAATGCATTCTTTTGCAATGTTTAAAACATGCAAAATTTAAAAAAAGCTTAGTCAGCTTATTTCAATATAAATAAATGAATGAATGAATATATATAGAGTGGGTGGGTTTGCCAGTCCTAATGGACTCTCTCTTTCCCTCTCTCTCTCTCTTTATATATATATATGCACAGAGAGAGAGAGGGAAAGAGAGAGTCCATTAGGACTGGCAAACCCACCCACTCTCTCTTTGTCTCTCTTTATCTCACCTCATCACCTCTTCAGGCAAAAATACTCACACTTCTTCTAGACACAAAATTTATAAAAAGACAAAAGAATAAGAGATAGTACTACCTGGTGCAATGTATCCGATGATTTCAAGGGTAGCTGTATGAGTAGAAGAATTCAGACCAACTAGAATCTTTGCAATGCCAAAATCGCTGACGTATGCTGTCATGTTCTCATCTGGAAGCACATTACTTGCCTTCAGATCACAATGAACTACAGTTTCCGAGTAACCATGGTGAAGATATTCTACAGCACAAGCCACATCAATCATGATATCCAATCTCTGTAAGAGATTCAAGTGATGGTCACCCGAATGTAGACAGACTTCTGGGCTGCCAAGGGGCATGTATTGGAGAACTAAAGCCTTGAAATCTGTACTAGAGCAGGACGTAATGACTTTAACAAGGTTTCAGAACCTGATTTGGTGGATGACAGTGCACTCAATGTCAAAACTTTTAGATGCTCCCTCAAATAGCAAATTAAGGATCTTAACTACCATAGTAGTTCCATCTGCTAGAATTGCTTTGTACACTGAACCAAAGCTTCCATTCCCAAGAAAATTTGCATTACTGAAGTTGCTCGTCGCATGCAATAGCTCTCTGTAAGAAATCACTAAAAGTGTAATTCCTCGTAATCTTTCAATGCCATCAAGATGTTTCAACATCCCCCCTCTTTCTATAGCATGAGATACCAATGAGTGTGCAAACAATGACCACAAGTGCTGAGCCTCCAATTGTGCAAGGAGCAATCACTCTAGCCGCATTGTTCTTACTTTGCCTCTCTCTTTTTTGTCTAAACACAATGGACATGGAATTTGGGTGCTCCACATAGTGCATAGTTCCCTAGGAACGACTCGGCAGAAAGGTTTGCAAACGACAAGTCCAAGACCTTGATGTGTTGAAGTTTCTCCAATGATTTTGGTATCTCAACCGAAAGCTTATTGTCGGAAAGGTCAATAGCTTCAATGTTTGCCATGTGATCAAGTTGTTCAGGAATGTGACCATCGAATGTGTTCTGAGACAGATTCAAATACTTTAGCATTTGGAGCTTTGATAATGATGCAGACAACTCTCCACTCAGCATGTTTGCAGAGATATATGTCAATCATCATGGAAAAATTCTCGAGATCCAGAGGCAGGTGACCAGTGAAAGAGTTGTCTTGCAAGTATAGCTCCAACAAATACTTCAACTCACAAAGACCTGGCAGTAGTGTTGGTAACAAACTGTTTGAGTGTAGACTCATCTGTTGCAAACTAGTGAGATTGTTTATAGAGCTTGAAATTGACCCAATTAGCATGTTGCATTCAATAACAAACACATACATGCGGACCAATTGGTAGATTGATTGCAGGATTGGGCATTCTAATGCATTTTTATCAATATACAACTCTTGTAAGTTGTGCATCTGTCCTATATTTGGTGGAATGAGCCCTTTTATTTTGTTGGAACTCAAACATAAGGAAATTAACTTGGTCAAGTTGGCTACGGCCAATGGGATAGTACCTTCAATCAGATTAAACGAAAGGTAAAGTCTTGACAAGGTGGTTGTCAGGTTTCCAACAGTGGCTGGAAGAGTGCAATTCAGAAGGTTTTGTGACAGAACAATTTCCTCTAGCAGTCCACAGTTGGTGAACGATGTGAGAATGGAGAGCTCATGGTTGCCAGGGACATTGGTCAACATATTTCTCCATTGAGAAATGCACCTGAGTTGTGACAGACTACCTAATTCCAATGGTATTGGACCACTAAATTTTCTCCTTTCTACACTAAGAAGTTGAAGTCTTGTAGCATTAGAAAGAAAAGCTCAGAAAGGGCCATCAAAATTGCTAAATCACATATAAAGTCGTTGGAGATTGGGCAGGAAGCGGCCTGCATCTTTTGGGAGATGCCCTGTTAGTTGATTGGACATGAAACTCAAATCCTCCAGAGCGGATAGGTTAAACAAGCTCTCAGGCAGTGTACCAGTGACATTGTTCATTTGCATGATAAAGGCCATCAAGTGGGTTAGGCTTCCCAACTCAGGAGGAATGTTCCCCTGTATCTGATTTTGACCGAAAATAAACCACTCCAGTTTTGTGAGATTAGCCAAAGCAACTGGAATGGTGCCGGTGAGCCTATTACGAAGAATGTTGAAGCACTTGATTTCTGACAAACCGCCTAGAAACTTTGGGATGCTTCCATAGAATTGGTTATCATGTGCTGACAGTATTTGGAGACCTTGACAATGGCTCAGTGTTTGTAGGATCAACCCCTCAAAATTGTTTTTTCTTATAGAAAGATTGTCTAACAGAGGGAGATGACTAAAATGCTCGAAAAGGTGACCATGGAAACTGTCCTTCGAGAGATCAAGAACCTGTAAGAAGGAGAGATTGCTGATGTATGGGGAGATAGTACCTTCGAGTGCCTTTTCGGAGAGGTTCAGAGCAACGACCCTGTGTGACCATGACCGCATGACACTCCTGTCCAGTCGCAGAAGGAGATGTTGAAATTCCAATTTGATAACACATTATAAGGGTCTTTAGTGACATGGGATTTGAAAGGCAACAATGCGAATTGATCAGTCACGTTGCTCAGAGAAACAAGGGCTGAGGGCACCTCCCCTTGGCCGAGAACCACAACCAAGGTGAAGGAGGAGAAACACAATAGAAACGCAAGTGGCTGAGGTGACCGGCCGGTGCTTGCCATGCCTGTCTAATTTTCTATGCAAAACATGTAAGAAAAGAAGAAGAAACTAGGTCTTTAATTTATGTGTGGATTCACTTATAGAAAATTTGTGTATTTCTTTACAAATTGAAGAAGACTCAGGTCTACTGCTTTGGAACATATTGCTTCACACTTCCAAATCCAGCCGCACGACTAATTGTTACATCAACGAGGCTTTTTCTTGGCCGCCCTTATCATGTTTTCCTTTACCAGTGTTCCACTCTATTCAGTCACAAATCAAAGTTCTCAATTTGAACTTTTTTTTTTTTGTTAAGATTCCCAAGGCTGGGTTTCGACCATATTCACAAAGATCATTGTTACTTTTTAAATGGAGAGGTTTATCTAAATGACGAGCTTAGCAAAAAAGATGCAAATAGTGGAAAAGTATGGTACATTTTTAGAAAAAATAAAAAAAAAAACTTATAAGTCATAGAAAAATCAAATAAATGAGAAACTAATAAGGCAACATTAAAAAGATAGATAAGAAATAAACAAGACTTAGAAAGTGGACAAAGGCAGTTTGATAATAAAAAAGAGTGAAGAAACGCCTAATGTGAAATTGATTCAGTCCACCTGTTATTGTTTTTTTATTAGTTTTTATACCTTGTTCAGTTATGTTTAAAAATAGTCTAATTTTTAACATTTTGTTTTGATTCACAACTACATAGAAAAGGGGTAGGGTAAAGGGAAATAAGATACTAGCAAGACCAAGGAAAAGACTCATCCACGTAATTAGCCCTACATTGCTGGACCCACCCACATTTGATTTCTTTGAAATAATCAGACATATTGTCCTTGAGTTTGGAAAGAAAGAGCGTCTTCCTTGATTTTTTTTCACGCGCAATGAAATTTCGGATCCATTACCGGACCCACCCACATTTGATTTCTTTGAAAAAGAAGCCCAAGTCCTTTTCTTTTGTATTGTTTCTGCACAGACTAGGACCCTACAGTTTGCAGCATTCACACGAACTTATGAAGAAAGAGCCTAAGGACAGTTGAACTTATGGCGGCGAATATCTATCTAATCAGGATCCAAGGAAATGCTTGGGAGACCCCTGGTAGGTGAGTTGTAAAATATGACAACTATGTGTCTTGGCCTTAATTATCGGTCTAATTCTTAAGATATTTGTCAAATACATGGACATGTTAGGTGTTGACTCAACCCTTCAAAAACACACAACAGGAAGCAAACCAAAACACACAAAAATAGAGCTTAATTTTTATGTAAGACTGAAGGAGCCAAAAAGCATATTATTTGACAATCATTTCTTTGGCGACTTATAGCATGACCAGTACTCAAATATTTAATCCACAAGAGAAATAAGATCTCCATTACTTGCACAAGCACATCAGTGCTCTATGTTAGAATGTATATGTCAGAACCAAAATATAGTTTCAAAATTTTAATAGACCAAACTAAAATTTTTCAACTTTTTTATATACGTTAAACTTAAATTTATGAAATTTCAATGTTTGAATTTTTTAAAATTTGATGGTTGGGGGCCAAGGCCCTGCCGGCGCCCCTGCCTCCGTCCATGATGTGTGTTGTAACTGTGGATCTGTCTAAATTACTACTAACAATTTTGGCTTGATATACAATTTCTTGTTAGATATTATGGAATTGTAATAGTCACTGGTATCATACCTCAAAGCATTAACATAGCTTAATGATTTAGGCAAAAGCCAAAAAACAAACAATCAAAAATCATAGCAACAAAAGAACATGAACTTAATGAGCTTTCTTTTGGAAATGTTTCGTAACATATTTTATTGATGCTTTAATCAATTAAATGGATTTCAATTTTATCAAAGTGCTTCCTAAATGTTGTTTGTCACATTCAGGCCTGTACATGAGTATATCAATCACACAATTAGTATGCCCATATCTTGCTTCAAGATATACATATATTTCTGATGCTCATATCTTGCTTCAAGAGATTAATCAAACCTGGTGATTGGTCATACTGATTATAGATGATAATTAGTCACTGAGTTGATCTGCCATCACTTACAGATTCTAGTATTTGGACCCTATGTTACTGAAATGACAAAAATCCAGAATCCATAAGTTAAAGCACACAAATAAGCAATTATTTCACATAAGACTGTAAAAATATCACAGTCATATATTCCTGTGGAAGATACGTAGCTGATGCATGCCAACAACCACCAACATCTAGATCCAACAAAAAAAAATCAAAATATCATTTAAATGTCTTCACATAAGAATCTTAAGGTATATTCGTGGAGGAATTAGGGTTCGTCTGCTAATCACAACAGGATATTATTGTTATATATATCTGCCATAATATTTAAGGTAGATTCAAGGAATGTTATAACCTAATATTACATAAATCTACCTAATATTTGGGACAAATATATGAAACAGTTACATACTGTTATTGTTGCCAAACGGACCCAAGATCAACATAAGATATAAACATATGCCGAGGCAAGTTATGATGTACATAGCTTCACCTAGATCTGTTGGTGGTGAGAAAAAGCCCCATCAGAGGTAAGGGGTTTTCTTGTAGTGGCCGCTATCACCATCTCACATATCTTTGGCCATTATAGTTCCCATAAAATAATCGAATAAGATTATTTTGAGTGCTAAACAAAATTAAGTTAGAAAGCATGGAGAACTAAAATAAAAAATAACCTGTGAAAGTCGAACAAAGAGAACTTTAAAATTTGTCATTGAATGGATATGGTCAATCATAGCTGAAAGGTCATATAGAGCCAATTCCGCTCAAATTAGGTTGTCAATATATCTGATTTTAATTGGATATCCAACCAAACCAGTTGAAAAAATGTCGGATATGTTAAAAATTTAACATCCAATTAAGAAATTGGATTGGGTTTGGGTTTAAGAAACAACATCTGACTAGATCCTGTTTCAGATTTGGATGTACATATATATCCAACTGGATTCGGGTTTAGGTTCAGAAATGGATTGGAATTAATTTTAAATAAAAATCTTATATTCAAATGCTATTACATTTTGAAAATCAGCCAGAATTGAATCAAATTTAAAATTCAGATTGTGATATTGAATTTTAGATCCATTGTTTGTATTCAAATCAGAATTTGAATATGGATAAGTGAATATAAACATATATAGTTCAAGATGTATTTTAACTCCAATCCCAGGACTCCAGAAAGACAATCAATAACAAAAGATACAAACTCCTCAAATTATTCCCTACTGGCATGCACGTGTCATGCAATAGAGATAGCCAATAAGAAACTTTGGTAGATAATCAAAATTAAAACTCTATCATATATGTAAATGTGTGTATGTACGTGTGTGTGTGTGTGTATAGGGCTGATTTTGTATTTAAAAAATAGCAGATTATAAATTTTTGATGAACTCCTGGCAGAGGCTGTTGAAAGTTTAGTTCTTTTTGATAAATCCTGTTTTACCTCTTATTTGGCTTAGTAATCAACTGATCAACCTTGGTCAAAGCATGTAAATTTGAACAGTCGAAGAAAGGAACGAAAATTTGACAGAAGTCATTAAGAATTTCATATTTATTCATGCCATCTCTTATTGTTAGATGTCAAATGCAAAGTCTGGATGATGTGAAATGTACATGACCTTGAAATTTGATGATTGAAAGCTCCATCTGATCACATTTTATTTCACTACGAAAAAAAGATTTCACTGCTGCAAGTAAGATAGGGAGTTGTTTGAAAGTGATAAGAAAAGCTAAGACACTAATTCTAAAACTCTAATTTGATAGGCCACCAAAAGTTTCAAGGAATCCCATCAATTTGGAATTTCAGTCATTGTTATGGCAGAAAAATATAATTATTAAACTTTTTACTTACTAAACTTTCAAAAAACCAAAATTTTTAACACTTGCTAATAGTGTGACGTTTGGAAAACCTAAGAATGCAGGAAAAACATGAAAATTTCGACTTTCCATGGATTTGGAGAAATTTCCAGAATTTCTTTCTTTTATTTTTTTCTTTTGCAAAATATTGCCACAACCAATTTATTGACCAAAGTTTTCAAATGTCAAAGACTGATTGAAATGTTCAAATGCAAAACTTGATAATTTTTGTCTCCTATATATGAGCCTAGTTGTTCCCAAGTTTGAGATGAACAAGGGCAACGATGAAGAACACAAGTTCATCCGAGGAGAAAAACAATAATCCAAACATATTCTGTAAGAGAGACCCCCACAACACAGGAAGCCCTGTTACAGGTTTAGTCTTTCCATTTGCGACA
>NC_045141.1:8437385-8514102 GCF_008831285.2 Nymphaea colorata | reverse complement strand
GACCGAGTCAGACACCGACCCGAGTCGAATACAAAAGCGGGTTGTTTGAATTGGGAATGGTGGTTCGCCGATGTTTTTCTTGTCGCTCACGGACAACTCTCCGAGTCGCATGAAAGGTTTGCCGGTACAAACGAACAAAGAAAAAGAGAATCATAGACAAACACGGCACCTGGTCCCATGGAACCATATGTGGAGTTGGAACTTGGAACAATGCCTTACAACAATGATAGTAATCCCCTTCGTCGCCTTTGTTTCGCTTATTGTGGATCTTGGATCTCGGACTGTTTTACTTTGGTATTAACAATATGCCTTACAACAATGCATGCGATGGCCACCTCCCGTGTTGATCAATATACTCTCTATTATGTGTTCATGCTTAGAAAATAAAAAAAAAATCAAAATTTTATATGCAAATATTAAAAAATTTAAATTAACCAATATAAAAAAATATGAAATTTGTATTTCAGCCCCGGTTAAAATTTTGAAACTACAGTTGCACACTTGCAATGAAAAATTCCTAACACCACACTTGTCTGCGAAAGAGGTAACTAAACCCTTAGGTGCTGGACACATAAAGGCAGAGGCAGAACTAGAAATTTTTCATGAGACTGGCTAAATTAAAGTTTCTAAATTTTGACTAGGGTGAAAATATTATTTTTTTAAATTTTTATATAGAACAAGTCAAATTTATTAAAATTTACATGTAATTTTTTTTTAGGTGGGGCTAGGGCCCGTGCGAGCCCTAACTTGACTTTACCCCTGCATAAGGATGCTCCTATGTTAAGCTTGCTTCGATTAACATGATAGCCATGAGAGCTTAATGATTTTTGTAAGCACAGCTGCAATATGCTCTTCGGATGATGTCGTCTCACAACAATAGTGCCTTGAGCAACTTGTCCCTAACAAAATGAACATCCACTTCAATGTGCTGGCTTCTATTATGAAAAAGTTGGAATGGCTGCTAAATAAGTTGCACTCACATATGGATGGTGGATTTGTTCTTGTTCCAAGGTCAACTAGAAATATGTCTACCACGTTGCAGCGTCTATTATGTTGGCACTGCATGACATTCGGTCGGCCTCTTTGCTAGACTGAGAAACAACTTGTTGTTTCTTTGAATTGTTGCAACAAGATTCAGTCCCAACAAGGTGCATAAATTTTGACCATCGATTGATCATTTGGGCATTCGGCCCTGTCTGCATCGCTATATTTATATGAATTTCTTTGTTCTTGGATGGTTTGAGCTTTGAAGATTAGACCATTATGAATGGTAGCTTTTAAGAATCTTAATATTCTCTTGACAGGTCCCCATCAGATTCTACATGATCCTAATAAATTGGCTGAACCTTGTAATTACCCCAAATTTTCAAGGATAATATATATCTAGAAGCTTTCACAATTATTTTCAACAATTTTGGGTCTCAAATACTTCAATTTATCGCAGTTCTTATCCAATTACCCTCTAATTTGGTTTTTTACTATATTTTGGAACTCATCTGAATTTAAATCTAAACTTTGAACCCAAGCCCAACCTCAATCTTGGGTGAAATTCATGCAATCTAGATCTAAACCCAATCCAAAATCCCAAGTCAAGATCCAAAAATCAAGCCTTAAATCCAGATCTGGATCCAAATACCAAATTTAGATAAAAAATAGATCCCTAGATCCTAATCTGGATCTAAAACTGAGCTCTAAATCTAAAACTATGCCTTATATCCAAATTCAGATCCAAATTCAAAGTTTTAGATCCAAAATATAACTTAGATCTAGATCCATATCGAAATCCAAACCCCAGATCCAAAATCCTGCCCTCGATCCAAAACGAAGGTCAAAAACTCATATAGACTCGAGAATCAAAATGAGGACCAAAATAGGAAAATAGATTCAGAAAATCGTCCACAGGTCTAGATTAGATCAAAATACCAAAAATCTAGAAAAAAAATATTTCAGGCTCAAATGTTTGAAATCGAGCACGAGAATCAATTCCCAACATCATTCGCAAGCTCCCCCTCACTTTTCAATTCGACTCAGCTTCGTAAAATCCAAATCTGGATGTACAATCCATATTTCAAGCCTAAACAACCACCTAATTCATTATCCAACCTTCGACATCGATCCGGGCCCTTCTGATTCAAGAAAATTGGATCCGGATAGAAAACAAGCCTGGAATCATAAAAATAGAGCGGGACCGTTTTGTAAAAGGAATATTTTACCTCTTAAAAGTATTACATATTTTTGTTGTTAAACTTTTTGGTTTTTTAGGGTGGACCTACCTGGGGATGGCAGGGGGCTCAAAGGGCACCCTCTGCTATTGAATGCTATCGTTGAGTGTGCACTCAGAATAGGGTCTCCTACCTTGACAATCTTTTTGTTGGTAAAAAATTGATTCGAGGAAAAGAGGTTTTGCTATTCTTGGGTAGACTTTACCCCTGTGAACCCCCAAATGGTGTCTGCAGGGCTAAGAGCCAATCTCTACAAGTCAAACTTAAGAACAAAATAAAAATAAAAATAATTCAAAAAACTAAAAAAATTCATAAGAAATATGGAGGAATTGAAAACTTTCAAACGTTGAATTTTGGCTCTATTTCATTTTATAAATTACCCCCACAGCTTTATCCTTGGGTATGACTAACCTTTGGGGAACTGCTTGGCCCCTCAAACTAAGAGCTATGAAGTCCTTTTATCTTTCTTCCTTCATCTATTCTTCTCTCTCTCTTGAACAGTTCTTCATCTTAAAACTTGGGATTCTCCTTCTTTCCAACCTTGTCTTCAATGAGTAGAAGGGTGGTACGTGGAGACCCTTGGAAAGCTTCTGCACACGTTAGAGTTTTCATTTTGGAAGCTTCATTGTTTGATTAAAGTAAAGGACTTAGCTCTTCTTGAATATACCATCTCGAGGTATGTAATCTCATTTTCTCTATCATCTTCCCTTCATCATCCCTCCATGGTCAGCTCTTGAAATTTCCTCCTCAAGCAGGAGCCACATTTGAGTGCACTAGAAGTATGAGTAAGGTGAAGCCAAGTCTTGTTTGTTTGATAAATTCAAATAGGCACGATATGTGTCCTTTTAACCTTCCATTGAATGTATGCTTCAAATATAAAATGCATGTATAGCAAGTTGAATTTTGAAGTTGCGGCTTGTCTAACAAGGAAAAAACACTACGATATTTAGATGAGTTAAAATGCAATTTCGTATTATCTATATGATTAGTTTGACATCATTTAGATCCTCATTGCCTTGATAAAAAACCTATTGGCCGTCCTATTAGTGGCCTTTAAAGAGTCATCCACATTTAAAAGAGTCTATTCCCACTAGATTTCAGAACATGAGGAGCATTCTTTATTGATAGTTGTTTTTTTTTTTTTTTAGTTAGTCTCACTCCCCACACCCAATGGGGAGAGACATACTTTTTTGCAATAATAAATGAAATATTTTCACTTTGTCTCTCTTTCTCTCTCTCTATATGTATATTACCTTATTTTTTAAAGGATTTCATAATAAGTCCTCCTAAGGAGGATATAGAGACTTACCATAGGCTCTCTCATGAGTCCAAGTTCCTCTGTCAGCTACATAAAATATGAAGTTGAAATTTTCAAAATTATCTCCTAAGTCTTAATTTCTATATAAATAAAAGAGGGGTTAAATAGATCCATTTTTTTCCTTGTTTTCTTGGCTCTTTCTCATTTATCTTTTTTTCTCTAAGAATCTTTATATCACTTGACTGTTCTTTAAAATCTCTATTTTACTAATTTTCCTTTCTCATTTCTTCTCTCCTTAAAAATCTTACATCTCTCTCTCTCTCACCACCACACATCATACATTTTTCTCCTAAAATCTCTTGCTCTTCTATTAGTTTTTCTCTTTATTTTTTGCACTCTCTTATAAATCTTTATTTCTCTCTTTCTTAATTTTCTCTTAAAATTCTTGCTCTTTTATTATTACTTTTTGTCTATATTTTGTCTCTCTTAAAAATCTTTATCTCACTCTCTCTAACTGTTTTGATAAAGGTTTATGAAATATTTTCCTTTAAAAAGAATTTCCTTCCCTTGCTTTATAAGTTTTAACTTCTTTATCAAGTACCACACCATATATAGGTTGAAGATAATGTTTGGCCGAATATAAAATGCATCATGATCAACACGTCAGGAATGACCAAGCTCGTACCTCAGGCTAGTCCCTTTTTTCCTCTTTTGAAAATAAAATAATTTTTAATACACTTCAAAAAAAAACATAAACAAATTTTGGGATGCACACAACCTTATTTGCACACAAGGCAGTATCAGGCTGAGTGAGGTACACATATTGCATGCTTCCACAATACTTCAACATAAGCTTTGAATTGTGAGCAACATTCATGCATTTTTGTATGCTTAAAAAGATTAAAGATATTACTTCTTTGAGATAACACCAAGCTTCCTTTCAGCATTGGTGGGTTCGCTTCCTAGGAAATAGAATGAAGATTTTCCAAGTTTCACTTTTGCTTGTAGGGGGAGGGGTCTTCTATTTAACTAACAGGGTCATTTTGGTCTTTTGGTCATTTTTAGCCCATAACACATGGTCCTTTGTTAGAGGGCCATTACATATAACATGCTCCAATAACACAATGTTGCTCACAACATATAATTATCATCCTCCTCATTCAAGGGCTTTTCTTTTGATAAAATTGGACTTCAGTCCAAAACTTACTGGAATTGTTCATTTTCATTCTTTCTTCTTGTTGTGATTTTTTTGGTAGGTTTGAGAATTGTGCTGAGGATATAGTACATCAAATATAGAAAATTGGAAGGATTTATGTGAACTATGGCTATAGTGGTGTCCTTACTTAGAACAAAGCACAAACTGCAAAAATGACTAAGTTCCAAGCCTCTTTCATTAACTTGCACTGGAAATGTGAGTTGTTCTACAAGATTAGTCACTCAAATGCCTTAGGAATAGAACACCCAAGCATATTAAGCATATCTTTATTAAATCCTTTACCAACTGTAATTGAGCATTGCAAGTGAGAGCTTTCATGAAAGCAATCAAACTACATTTCCACCTCCAACTATTTTACCCAATGGCTGGTCGTGCCCAGAATTAAATCTCATTGCATCTATGGATATATTTTGAGTTATCCTTCTATCATTTTTATCTTATGTCGTATCCTTCTCAGCCCTACAACCACTTTGTTCATGTCCATTCTTTCATTTGGAGAGATATTTGAACATGACAAGCCTACTCCATTATCATTACCAGCAGCTCATTCATAGCAGCTGATCTTTCAGTTGGAGTAGTATTGCTTTCATTCAAAAGATGGCTGTCAATGACATCTGAAATTGCAACAGGAAATGCTTCAGTCACCCATTGCCTCAAACTAAAATCCCCATCAAACTGTTCATCAGTAGGCTTTCTTCCTGTAAACATCTCAAGGAGCAGAATTCCGTAGCTGTAGACGTCGACTTTGGCTGACACCTTTCCGGCCATCCGAAATTCTAATTCGACCACTCAACAATATTAGACATGATTATCAAGCACAATATAATTGGCTAATGCTCATCTATGACACAATTGCACTAATTGGTTTTGGGCAAGAGGCCTGGAAATTAATGGACTTAAGATCAATTGAACATCCAATCCTGCCTTTCTCTTGTTGTATTATCATATATACATCTAAAAAAGAATACAAGATTATGATTTAGAACTAGACATGGTTATCGGGCCGGCCCGGGTCAGCCCGAAGGGGCCGATCCATTTTCATAACTTTTAAATATTAATTTTATTTTATTAATAATACATATCTTGTTATTTAAAATATATTTTATATTAATAAAATTTATGTTATATTAAAAAATATTTTTTATGTAACCAGGATGGGCCAGGGCTTGGATTTTGGACATAAGGCCGGCCCGAACCCTGTTCTTATCGGACTGGTCTGGCCCGATGCCCAAGTCTATTTAGAACTGAAGTCCTATATATCTGATATTCAAGTGCTTTTAAAAGAATTCAAACATGCATCCAGATTTATTCTATGGGGCATGTGAGATTTGTCCAGTTTCATTAATTGTATGAAGCAGTGATTTCACAATATAAAGGCCTAATTAAACTAATCTTCCTTCTAATTCTCCAGTGATCTATCACAAGGTTCTCTTAGATGGCTCCTAAATCGAGTGAATTATTCAGTAGTGCCGATTGTTGACCATTCTTAAGCCATTAGGTAGAAAGGTATTTATGATTAGGATTCTTTTATACATGAAAGGAAAAAAGTTTATAACTTCTGTTAAAAGAAGAAGATCAATTGAAGATTCTAGTCTGTTGAGGACAAGCGAAAAACAGATGTGTACATGAGCATGAAACAACGCAAAAACTAGCATAAAACACCATAAGCCATGTGATCAACAAATGAATTGTCCATGTAAAATAGTTGATTAATGACGTTTGCATTATTGAGCTAGGTACCACTTGTGCATGTCTTTACGTGTGAACCACAAAATCATGAAGATTAGATGGACATGGGTGTTTTCACATCAATTAATATATTTATTGATGTCATATTGCAAACCACAGAAGAGTATAATTAGTTAAACTACACAAGTCGGGACCAAACAATATATATTATATATATATATATATATATAGGTATAGACATATATAATTGAAATCAGTTGGCTACCTATGTTACTGATGACTCTTTTTCATATTTTGTGACCCTAAAAACAGTCTCAATGCTAAAAGCGGTTGTCAAAACATCGGCTATCATCAATGCATTCTTTTGCAATGTTTAAAACATGCAAAATTTAAAAAAAGCTTAGTCAGCTTATTTCAATATAAATAAATGAATGAATGAATATATATAGAGTGGGTGGGTTTGCCAGTCCTAATGGACTCTCTCTTTCCCTCTCTCTCTCTCTTTATATATATATATGCACAGAGAGAGAGAGGGAAAGAGAGAGTCCATTAGGACTGGCAAACCCACCCACTCTCTCTTTGTCTCTCTTTATCTCACCTCATCACCTCTTCAGGCAAAAATACTCACACTTCTTCTAGACACAAAATTTATAAAAAGACAAAAGAATAAGAGATAGTACTACCTGGTGCAATGTATCCGATGATTTCAAGGGTAGCTGTATGAGTAGAAGAATTCAGACCAACTAGAATCTTTGCAATGCCAAAATCGCTGACGTATGCTGTCATGTTCTCATCTGGAAGCACATTACTTGCCTTCAGATCACAATGAACTACAGTTTCCGAGTAACCATGGTGAAGATATTCTACAGCACAAGCCACATCAATCATGATATCCAATCTCTGTAAGAGATTCAAGTGATGGTCACCCGAATGTAGACAGACTTCTGGGCTGCCAAGGGGCATGTATTGGAGAACTAAAGCCTTGAAATCTGTACTAGAGCAGGACGTAATGACTTTAACAAGGTTTCAGAACCTGATTTGGTGGATGACAGTGCACTCAATGTCAAAACTTTTAGATGCTCCCTCAAATAGCAAATTAAGGATCTTAACTACCATAGTAGTTCCATCTGCTAGAATTGCTTTGTACACTGAACCAAAGCTTCCATTCCCAAGAAAATTTGCATTACTGAAGTTGCTCGTCGCATGCAATAGCTCTCTGTAAGAAATCACTAAAAGTGTAATTCCTCGTAATCTTTCAATGCCATCAAGATGTTTCAACATCCCCCTCTTTCTATAGCATGAGATACCAATGAGTGTGCAAACAATGACCACAAGTGCTGAGCCTCCAATTGTGCAAGGAGCAATCACTCTAGCCGCATTGTTCTTACTTTGCCTCTCTCTTTTTTGTCTAAACACAATGGACATGGAATTTGGGTGCTCCACATAGTGCATAGTTCCCTAGGAACGACTCGGCAGAAAGGTTTGCAAACGACAAGTCCAAGACCTTGATGTGTTGAAGTTTCTCCAATGATTTTGGTATCTCAACCGAAAGCTTATTGTCGGAAAGGTCAATAGCTTCAATGTTTGCCATGTGATCAAGTTGTTCAGGAATGTGACCATCGAATGTGTTCTGAGACAGATTCAAATACTTTAGCATTTGGAGCTTTGATAATGATGCAGACAACTCTCCACTCAGCATGTTTGCAGAGATATATGTCAATCATCATGGAAAAATTCTCGAGATCCAGAGGCAGGTGACCAGTGAAAGAGTTGTCTTGCAAGTATAGCTCCAACAAATACTTCAACTCACAAAGACCTGGCAGTAGTGTTGGTAACAAACTGTTTGAGTGTAGACTCATCTGTTGCAAACTAGTGAGATTGTTTATAGAGCTTGAAATTGACCCAATTAGCATGTTGCATTCAATAACAAACACATACATGCGGACCAATTGGTAGATTGATTGCAGGATTGGGCATTCTAATGCATTTTTATCAATATACAACTCTTGTAAGTTGTGCATCTGTCCTATATTTGGTGGAATGAGCCCTTTTATTTTGTTGGAACTCAAACATAAGGAAATTAACTTGGTCAAGTTGGCTACGGCCAATGGGATAGTACCTTCAATCAGATTAAACGAAAGGTAAAGTCTTGACAAGGTGGTTGTCAGGTTTCCAACAGTGGCTGGAAGAGTGCAATTCAGAAGGTTTTGTGACAGAACAATTTCCTCTAGCAGTCCACAGTTGGTGAACGATGTGAGAATGGAGAGCTCATGGTTGCCAGGGACATTGGTCAACATATTTCTCCATTGAGAAATGCACCTGAGTTGTGACAGACTACCTAATTCCAATGGTATTGGACCACTAAATTTTCTCCTTTCTACACTAAGAAGTTGAAGTCTTGTAGCATTAGAAAGAAAAGCTCAGAAAGGGCCATCAAAATTGCTAAATCACATATAAAGTCGTTGGAGATTGGGCAGGAAGCGGCCTGCATCTTTTGGGAGATGCCCTGTTAGTTGATTGGACATGAAACTCAAATCCTCCAGAGCGGATAGGTTAAACAAGCTCTCAGGCAGTGTACCAGTGACATTGTTCATTTGCATGATAAAGGCCATCAAGTGGGTTAGGCTTCCCAACTCAGGAGGAATGTTCCCCTGTATCTGATTTTGACCGAAAATAAACCACTCCAGTTTTGTGAGATTAGCCAAAGCAACTGGAATGGTGCCGGTGAGCCTATTACGAAGAATGTTGAAGCACTTGATTTCTGACAAACCGCCTAGAAACTTTGGGATGCTTCCATAGAATTGGTTATCATGTGCTGACAGTATTTGGAGACCTTGACAATGGCTCAGTGTTTGTAGGATCAACCCCTCAAAATTGTTTTTTCTTATAGAAAGATTGTCTAACAGAGGGAGATGACTAAAATGCTCGAAAAGGTGACCATGGAAACTGTCCTTCGAGAGATCAAGAACCTGTAAGAAGGAGAGATTGCTGATGTATGGGGAGATAGTACCTTCGAGTGCCTTTTCGGAGAGGTTCAGAGCAACGACCCTGTGTGACCATGACCGCATGACACTCCTGTCCAGTCGCAGAAGGAGATGTTGAAATTCCAATTTGATAACACATTATAAGGGTCTTTAGTGACATGGGATTTGAAAGGCAACAATGCGAATTGATCAGTCACGTTGCTCAGAGAAACAAGGGCTGAGGGCACCTCCCCTTGGCCGAGAACCACAACCAAGGTGAAGGAGGAGAAACACAATAGAAACGCAAGTGGCTGAGGTGACCGGCCGGTGCTTGCCATGCCTGTCTAATTTTCTATGCAAAACATGTAAGAAAAGAAGAAGAAACTAGGTCTTTAATTTATGTGTGGATTCACTTATAGAAAATTTGTGTATTTCTTTACAAATTGAAGAAGACTCAGGTCTACTGCTTTGGAACATATTGCTTCACACTTCCAAATCCAGCCGCACGACTAATTGTTACATCAACGAGGCTTTTTCTTGGCCGCCCTTATCATGTTTTCCTTTACCAGTGTTCCACTCTATTCAGTCACAAATCAAAGTTCTCAATTTGAACTTTTTTTTTTTTGTTAAGATTCCCAAGGCTGGGTTTCGACCATATTCACAAAGATCATTGTTACAATGGAGAGGTTTATCTAAATGACGAGCTTAGCAAAAAAGATGCAAATAGTGGAAAAGTATGGTACATTTTTAGAAAAAATAAAAAAAAAAACTTATAAGTCATAGAAAAATCAAATAAATGAGAAACTAATAAGGCAACATTAAAAAGATAGATAAGAAATAAACAAGACTTAGAAAGTGGACAAAGGCAGTTTGATAATAAAAAAGAGTGAAGAAACGCCTAATGTGAAATTGATTCAGTCCACCTGTTATTGTTTTTTTATTAGTTTTTATACCTTGTTCAGTTATGTTTAAAAATAGTCTAATTTTTAACTTGTTTTGATTCACAACTACATAGAAAAGGGGTAGGGTAAAGGGAAATAAGATACTAGCAAGACCAAGGAAAAGACTCATCCACGTAATTAGCCCTACATTGCTGGACCCACCCACATTTGATTTCTTTGAAATAATCAGACATATTGTCCTTGAGTTTGGAAAGAAAGAGCGTCTTCCTTGATTTTTTTTCACGCGCAATGAAATTTCGGATCCATTACGGACCCACCCACATTTGATTTCTTTGAAAAAGAAGCCCAAGTCCTTTTCTTTTGTATTGTTTCTGCACAGACTAGGACCCTACAGTTTGCAGCATTCACACGAACTTATGAAGAAAGAGCCTAAGGACAGTTGAACTTATGGCGGCGAATATCTATCTAATCAGGATCCAAGGAAATGCTTGGGAGACCCCTGGTAGGTGAGTTGTAAAATATGACAACTATGTGTCTTGGCCTTAATTATCGGTCTAATTCTTAAGATATTTGTCAAATACATGGACATGTTAGGTGTTGACTCAACCTTCAAAAACACACAACAGGAAGCAAACCAAACACACAAAAATAGAGCTTAATTTTTATGTAAGACTGAAGGAGCCAAAAAGCATATTATTTGACAATCATTTCTTTGGCGACTTATAGCATGACCAGTACTCAAATATTTAATCCACAAGAGAAATAAGATCTCCATTACTTGCACAAGCACATCAGTGCTCTATGTTAGAATGTATATGTCAGAACCAAAATATAGTTTCAAAATTTTAATAGACCAAACTAAAATTTTTCAACTTTTTTATATACGTTAAACTTAAATTTATGAAATTTCAATGTTTGAATTTTTTAAAATTTGATGGTTGGGGGCCAAGGCCCTGCCGGCGCCCCTGCCTCCGTCCATGATGTGTGTTGTAACTGTGGATCTGTCTAAATTACTACTAACAATTTTGGCTTGATATACAATTTCTTGTTAGATATTATGGAATTGTAATAGTCACTGGTATCATACCTCAAAGCATTAACATAGCTTAATGATTTAGGCAAAAGCCAAAAAACAAACAATCAAAAATCATAGCAACAAAAGAACATGAACTTAATGAGCTTTCTTTTGGAAATGTTTCGTAACATATTTTATTGATGCTTTAATCAATTAATGGATTTCAATTTTATCAAAGTGCTTCCTAAATGTTGTTTGTCACATTCAGGCCTGTACATGAGTATATCAATCACACAATTAGTATGCCATATCTTGCTTCAAGATATACATATATTTCTGATGCTCATATCTTGCTTCAAGAGATAATCAAACCTGGTGATTGGTCATACTGATTATAGATGATAATAGTCACTGAGTTGATCTGCCATCACTTACAGATTCTAGTATTTGGACCCTATGTTACTGAAATGACAAAAATCCAGAATCCATAAGTTAAAGCACACAAATAAGCAATTATTTCACATAAGACTGTAAAAATATCACAGTCATATATTCCTGTGGAAGATACGTAGCTGATGCATGCCAACAACCACCAACATCTAGATCCAACAAAAAAAAATCAAAATATCATTTAAATGTCTTCACATAAGAATCTTAAGGTATATTCGTGGAGGAATTAGGGTTCGTCTGCTAATCACAACAGGATATTATTGTTATATATATCTGCCATAATATTTAAGGTAGATTCAGGAATGTTATAACCTAATATTACATAAATCTACCTAATATTTGGGACAAATATATGAAACAGTTACATACTGTTATTGTTGCCAAACGGACCCAAGATCAACATAAGATATAAACATATGCCGAGGCAAGTTATGATGTACATAGCTTCACCTAGATCTGTTGGTGGTGAGAAAAAGCCCCATCAGAGGTAAGGGGTTTTCTTGTAGTGGCCGCTATCACCATCTCACATATCTTTGGCCATTATAGTTCCCATAAAATAATCGAATAAGATTATTTTGAGTGCTAAACAAAATTAAGTTAGAAAGCATGGAGAACTAAAATAAAAAAATAACCTGTGAAAGTCGAACAAAGAGAACTTTAAAATTTGTCATTGAATGGATATGGTCAATCATAGCTGAAAGGTCATATAGAGCCAATTCCGCTCAAATTAGGTTGTCAATATATCTGATTTTAATTGGATATCCAACCAAACCAGTTGAAAAAATGTCGGATATGTTAAAAAATTTAACATCCAATTAAGAAATTGGATTGGGTTTGGGTTTAAGAAACAACATCTGACTAGATCCTGTTTCAGATTTGGATGTACATATATATCCAACTGGATTCGGGTTTAGGTTCAGAAATGGATTGGAATTAATTTTAAATAAAAATCTTATATTCAAATGCTATTACATTTTGAAAATCAGCCAGAATTGAATCAAATTTAAAATTCAGATTGTGATATTGAATTTTAGATCCATTGTTTGTATTCAAATCAGAATTTGAATATGGATAAGTGAATATAAACATATATAGTTCAAGATGTATTTTAACTCCAATCCCAGGACTCCAGAAAGACAATCAATAACAAAAGATACAAACTCCTCAAATTATTCCCTACTGGCATGCACGTGTCATGCAATAGAGATAGCCAATAAGAAACTTTGGTAGATAATCAAAATTAAAAACTCTATCATATATGTAAATGTGTGTATGTACGTGTGTGTGTGTGTGTGTATAGGGCTGATTTTGTATTTAAAAAATAGCAGATTATAAATTTTGATGAACTCCTGGCAGAGGCTGTTGAAAGTTTAGTTCTTTTTGATAAATCCTGTTTTACCTCTTATTTGGCTTAGTAATCAACTGATCAACCTTGGTCAAAGCATGTAAATTTGAACAGTCGAAGAAAGGAACGAAAATTTGACAGAAGTCATTAAGAATTTCATATTTATTCATGCCATCTCTTATTGTTAGATGTCAAATGCAAAGTCTGGATGATGTGAAATGTACATGACCTTGAAATTTGATGATTGAAAGCTCCAATCTGATCACATTTTATTTCACTACGAAAAAAAGATTTCACTGCTGCAAGTAAGATAGGGAGTTGTTTGAAAGTGATAAGAAAAGCTAAGACACTAATTCTAAAACTCTAATTTGATAGGCCACCAAAAGTTTCAAGGAATCCCATCAATTTGGAATTTCAGTCATTGTTATGGCAGAAAAATATAATTATTAAACTTTTTACTTACTAAACTTTCAAAAAACCAAAATTTTTAACACTTGCTAATAGTGTGACGTTTGGAAAACCTAAGAATGCAGGAAAAACATGAAAATTTCGACTTTTCCATGGATTTGGAGAAATTTCCAGAATTTCTTTTCTTTTATTTTTTTCTTTTGCAAAATATTGCCACAACCAATTTATTGACCAAAGTTTTCAAATGTCAAAGACTGATTGAAATGTTCAAATGCAAAACTTGATAATTTTTGTCTCCTATATATGAGCCTAGTTGTTCCCAAGTTTGAGATGACAAGGGCAACGATGAAGAACACAAGTTCATCCGAGGAGAAAAACAATAATCCAAACATATTCTGTAAGAGAGACCCCCACAACACAGGAAGCCCTGTTACAGGTTTAGTCTTTCCATTTGCGACAATGGAAACAGTACAAATGATGTAGGAAGAAGCAGAAGAGAGTATACAAAAGAATGAGAAATGAAATCATAATCAAGCCACCCCTGAAACAGAGCCTCAAGGGTTTGATTGCATTCTCAGTCAGTACTAAAGGGAACTCCTCTCATAGCATCAACCATTTGTACTGCAAAAGGGATGGATCGACATGCAAGGTGAAAAATAGTGAGAGCATTACCCTGAGGTGAAAAAAACCAGCTTGGTCAGAGTGGACGTCGATGGGTGCATCTCATTCTCTACCAACCTCGCCGAGTTGTTGGCTCCGCAGTGAGCTCGAGCGGGTCGAGTCTCGGATCAGATTCTTGGTACGGCATGGCCTGACCCTGCTGCCTGCTTACCTCCTCACGTTATGACACTAGTGTCCTTTTCCACTGCTTTTTTGAACAAAGTGTGTGTTTTCATCTTCAGTTTACAATTTGGGATTGGGAGTTCGCTTCTTTCGATTATAGAGATGGAGAGAGAGTATATATATATATATATATATATATATATATATATATATATATATGGAGAGAGAGAGAGAGATTGCATTTTTAGAGGCCAACAGAGAGATCTACCTCGTTCAATGGGTCTGTTCAATTTAGGGCAGGAAATGTTTCCTGGACATGTCTAGATAATAAAAGGAAGTTCTTGAGCTACTTGGAATCACTACCATCCGACCAACGAGTTTTGCACTTGATAGACTCGGTTTTATACTGTTTAAGACCGAGTCGGTACACCGATCCGAGTTGAATATCGAAAGAGGGTTGGTTTGAGTTGGGAATGGCGGTTCGCCACTGTTTTTCTTGTCGCTTAGGGGACAACTCTCCGAGTTGCGTGAAAAAGGTTTGTCGGTACCAACGAACAAATGAAAAGGGAATCGTAGTCAAACACGGCACTCTGGTTCCGTGGAACCATGTGTGGAGTTGGAACATGCTCTCTGCAAAGGGTGGGTACAGAGGGACCACCAAACCAATCCCCTTCGTCCCCTTTGTTTTCCTTATTGTGGATCTTGGATCTCGGACTGTTTTACTTCGATATGAACGATATGCCTTAACAACAATGCATGCAATGGCTGGTCCATCACGTGTTGATCAAAATACTCTCTATTATGTGCTCTTGTTTAGAAAATATAAAAATAATAAAAATCAAAATTTTATATGTAAATTTTAAAATTTTTAAATTAACCAATATAAAAAATATGAAAAATTATATTTCAACTTTCATTAAAATTTTGAAAGTTCGACCCTTGCAACGAAAACTTCCTAACACCACCCTAGATACAATTGCAAAAAGAAAGCAAGATTAATCTTGATACTTCCACTTTCTAATCGCAGCAAAAAAGGGGCTTTGGTATGTCCAGAGATCTCAGATGAGTGAGTCAAGATGAAACTTGGGGAGAAGATAGATTGATCTCTTGTCTTGTTGCTAAGCATATTCATCAAGCTAAATGGGGCTGAGCCAGAAATCTTGTCTAGGGCCAAAATATTATTTTTGAGAATTTTTATATAAAACAAGTAAAATTTTCTAAAATTTACATGTACTTCTTATTTTATTTTTTTAGGTAGGGCCAGGAACATGCGAGCCCTACGGTGCCTCCATCTTGATCTTCACCAAAGAGGAAGCTACGGTTTAATCGAGACGGAAGGTTGTCACAAGTGTTTGATATTTATCAATTGTGGTGTATCTAATTTTTTCCAGTCTATGCATCACTTTATTTTGTATTAGTTCAAGATATACATCGTGTTGACCTCAAGGAAGCGACAATTTCGTGAAAATAATTAAATGGGGAGTTAAGCTGGGATTATGCCTGGTAGAATTTTCTAGTTGTGTTTTCTTTCTGAACCACATTTCTTGGTATGATTTTGATACATGATCAGTTGCTTCTAGAACGGGGAATGTATAAACATTCATATGTTGGTCAAACTAAGTCATGCCTCTAAGCTACCAAAAAAAAAATTGAAGTCATAGAATAATTAGACATCTATATGAAATACATGAATTAAGGGAGATTTTAGGTGTCATTTGGCAGTAGGGACGCTTTATCCGCATCCGATAAATCTACTCCAAAGATTTCCAAATATTGGGACAGGTTTATGTAACAATAGTTCTAGCGTTTTTTGAACCTGCCTTAATCTTTGGGACATATTAATGGGCTAGTCATATAGATGAAGTAAAAAGGGTTATTAGAGGAAAGCTTGAGAGGCATGATGTCAAATGCAAATAACTCTATAACTACATATAAAGGGAATGTAAGGACCCAAGTTTCAAAGCAAGAGATTAGCAATATAATCACCTCAATCTTCCCAGATCGAATGCAGTTTTACTAAAGTATGATGAGATATTAATGGCTGCTCAGATGGATAAAGTCAAGAAGGCTGAGCTGCAAAGTTCTTAAATATTCTTCAAGTGCCAAGAGATTGATGAAGAGCAATTCATTCCACCTGCTATCTGCTTCTTGTGAAAAAAGAAGCCATGAAGTTATACTAATGCTATGAGAGGAAGCATGACAAACTCTATTGGGGTTCGGGTAGAGAAGCCACCAATAAAGGACTGGAAAAAAGAGAATTGTGTCAAGCACAAAATAAATTGATTTGAAATTTATCGTCATTTTTTTTGCATCCAATGGATCCAATCCGTTCTTGAGGGGGTTCGTGCAATGGCTTGATAAGGTGGGAGTTAGTAGGCAGTCAATCTCTATTTCAAGTGTCAGGGACATCAACCTCTCCTGCTGCAAAAACGAGATCACCCATGTGTAAGTTGAAGTGCAATTGGGGCGGTACCTCGAGGCACAAAAAAAACATCCTATAGGAACAAGGGGTTTGATGAGTGCTTTAGTTGTTTGTGGGTGGTGAGTTTCCCCTGCTCACATAGATGGTCAACTAACTTTTTATGAGATTTCTAACTTGTAAGTTGTGAGAACCAAGCCAGGTTCTCGATAAAACGCGGTGAAATTCAAGGTTCCATAAGCCTAGTTCAGGATCCTCAGGTGGTTCTAAGTTTCCAAATCATTAATGCAAGTTCTAGGTTGGAAGCCAAGCCACTAAAAGCCATTGACATGTTTTGTATTATTTTCTTAGGACTCATTTGACAATAAGAACACATTGTTATCAGTAGTAGAGCCATAATTTTTTTGCTATGGGGCACTGTTATAAAAATTTCTCATTTCTAAAGGGACACACCATATATAAATAAGTAAATAATTGTAAAAAATCTATATAAAAATATATAAAAATAAATAAAAAAATTTGTTGCTGGTGTGGGCAACTGCCCGCACCAGCCTATATGCAGCTACGCTACTGAGTTATCCCATCAATCTGCCCTGAAAAAATAGAGCATATTCATGCAACACTTGTTGCAGTTTTCTATGAATTTGCACCATTTTTAGGGCAGGTTAGTGAAACAACATCGTGGTGTTACTTTTACCAAACAGCCCCTCAAGCACACCCTTTTCAATTTTCATAGTCCAAATTTAATCCTGCGCACCCACAATTGGCACAGAGAAAAAAAACCATAATTGCTTTTTTGAACTAGAAGAAGAGGTGCTGTGTTAAATGTGCAGTAAATTTTGAAATCATGAGCCCTATTTGTAAGCTTAATAATCGAAATTAAGTATGAAAATTAATTACTATAATTCGACCAGAAAATAAGTCACTACCAAAATAAAGATTTTAAAACAGATTGTAGAAACACTGACTCTAAGGCTAAGTACTTAATTATATATTCTAAATGATGCTGTACAGTCAAATTTTGAGGGCAAATATAAACTGGAGACAAACACATTACAAGCACATAAATACACTTCATAAAATTTAAAAAATTGATATCCAAGTACACTTTCTTGCATATAAGTACACCTCATTCAAAAATGAGAATATAATTTTTTAAATTGTAAAGCTCGCACAAACCCTCAGAACCAGGCAATTTCCACTCGTCACCCTGTTTGTTAATGGTCTTTAAACACTAATTAGACTCGAACTTGAAGATGCTTTAAACAAGTCACTTTTAACAAATTTTTTCCATTAAAAACAAGCACTGCCATGACCAGTTAGTTAATGTAAATCAGAATTGGAGCCACATTGTGGCTAGGAATGGCAAGTTCGAGCCAAGGTGAGCCAGCTCTAATTTGTTCTTGTCTGAAAAGCCAAGATCGAACTTGGCTCGAACTGAAACTTCTGCCGATGCTAAACTCAGGCCAAGATCCGTACCAGAGCAAGACATGATGACTTTAACGAGGTTTTGGTGCCTGATTTGGTGCATGACAGTGCACTCGATGTCAAAACTTTTAGATGCTCCCTCATATAGCAAATTAAGGACCTTAACAGCCACTGTCGTTCCATCTGCTAGAATTCCTTTGTACACTGAACCAAAGCTTTCGTTCCCAAGAAAATTTGCATTACAGAAGTTGCTCGTTGCAAGCAATAGCTGTCTGTATGAAATCACTGGAAGTGTAATTCCTTGTAATCTTTCAATGTCATCAGAATGTTGCGACATCCCCCTCTTTCTATAGCTTGTCTTGCAAGTATAGCTCCAACAAGTCCTTCAACTCACAAAGACCAGGTGGTAGTATTGATGACAAATTGTTTGAGCTTAGATCCAGGCATTGCAAACTAGTGAGATTGTTTATAGAGCTTGAAATTGACCGACTTAGCATGTTTTGTTCAACACTAAAATCATACATGTGGACCAACTGGTAGATTGATAGTGGGATTGGGCCTTCTAATGCATTGTTATCAAGATACAACACCTGTAAGCTGTGCATCTATCCTATATTTGGTGGAACGAGCCCTTTTATTTTGTTGGAACCCAAATCTAAGGAAATTAACTTGGTCAAGTTGGCTAAGGCCAATGGGATATTACCTTCAATCAAATTATTGGAAAGGTGAGGGATTGACAAGGTGGTTGTCAGGTTTCCACTAGAAGCTACAAGAATGCCATTCAAAGGATTTTCTAATAGCCCAACTTTCTCTAGCAGTCGACAGTTGGTCAAGGATGTGAGAATGGAGATCTCACGGTTGCCAGGGACATTGTTCAACATATTGTTCTGGAGGTAGAGGCGCCTCAGTTGTGTGAGACTACCCAATTCTAATGGTATGGGACCACTGAATTTATGTGTCCTGCACTGATAGATTGGAGACTAGTAGCATTGGAAAGAGAAGGTGGGAAAGGGCCATCAAAATTGTTGTCACTCATATAGAAAATTTGGAGATTGGGCATGGAGTGGCTAACATCTTTAGGGAGATGCCCTGTTAGTTGATTGGTCATGAAACTCAATTTCTGAAGAGCGGATATGTTAAACAAGCTCTCAAGCAGTGTACCAGTGAGATTGTTCATTTGCACGTTAAAGTCCGTCAAGTGGGTTAGGCTTCCCAACTCAGGAGGAATGTTCCCCTGTATCTGATTTTGACCGAGGCTAAACCACTCCAGTTTTGTGAGATTAGCCAAAGCAATTGGAATGGTGCCAGTGATCCTATTACCACGAAGGTTTAAGTACTTCAGTTCTGACAAACTGCCTAGAAACCTTGGGATGCTTCCATAGAATTGGTTCTCCTGCTAACAGTACTTGGAGACTTCGGCAATGGCTCAGTGTTTGTGGGATCTACCCCTCGAAATTGTTTTTTCCTATAGAAAGATATTCTAACTGAGGGAGGCAACTAAAATCAATGGGAAGATGACCATGGAAACTGTCATTTGTAAGATCAAAAACCTGTAAGAATGGGAGATATCTGAGGTATGGGGAGAGGGCTTTCTCAACTGCCTTGTCGGCAAGGTTCAGTGCAACAACCCTTTGTGAACTGCGGCTGCATGAAACTCCATTCCATTGGCAAAAGGAAATGTTTGAGTTCCAGTTTGAGAGAACATTGTAGGGGTCTTTATTGACGAAGGATTTGAAGTACATCAAAGCAAATTGATCAGTCATGTTGCTCAGAGAAGCAAGGTCTGAGGGCACCTCCCTTTGGCCGAGAACCACAATCAAGGTGAAGGAGGAGAAATACAAAAGAAAGACAGTGGCTGAGGTGACCAACCAGTGGTAGCCATGCCTGTCCAATTTTCTATGCAAAACATGCACAAGCAGAAGAAGAAGCTAGGTCTTTAATTTATCTATGCATTCACTTCTAGAAAATTTGTGTGTTTCTTTACAAATTGAAGAAGACTCAGCTCTACTGCTTTGGAACATATTGCTTCACAATTCTAAATCCAGCCGCACAACAACTAATGTTACATCAACGAGACTTCTTCTTGGCCGCCCTTATCTTTTTTTCCTTTACCAGTTTTCCACTCTATTCAGTTACAAATCAAAGTTGTCAATTTGAACTTGCTTTTTTTTTTTTAAGGATTCCCAAAGCTGGGTTCGACCATAGTCACAAAGATCTTTTTTGCCTTTAAATGGAGAGGTTTGTCTCAATGGCGAACTTAGAAAAAAGATAAAAATAATGGAAAAATATGGTACATTTTTAGAAAAAAGTTGAAAAAACTTAAAAATCAGAGAATAATAAAATAAATGAAAAACCAATAAGGCAACATTAAAAAACAAATAAGAAATAAATAAGAATTAGAAAGTGGAAACATGCAGTTTGATAATAAAAAAAGTAAAAAAAGGAAAGAAAATTGAAAATAATGCAAAAAAACACGTTTTTTTGCTATGGCATTTTTTTTAAAAAGAAACGGCAGTTTTTGTCATTTTATTGGGCTGACTTGTTTTTCACACATCTAATGCTTCGTTTTCCAATGAAAATGTGTTTTTTTTTACTATGGGAAAACCTTCTACATAATTGTATTTGTCATTTCTCAGAACCCATATAAGTGGCCATTCACACTAGTAATAAAAACATGTGCAACTAATATGTTAGTGCAAACATGGGGATCCATATGATTGCACGGAGAGTTTAGTTTTAACCAACATTTAACATAAATGAAGCAAGGATGGGATCATGTTGAGTACACTGTATTTCAAGAATGAGCCATGGATTTAAAGCCAGAAAATTTAAAATCGATGGAAGACTGAGCCTACTCTCTTCAATAGAATGCAATATCTCTTTCTTAATTCCAGACTTTGCATTTTCGGCACGATCTTCTTATCTCCTCTTCGAATGCCTTAATTGGTGCAATAAATTACATCAACAAGATTTTGTCTTACCTTGGCAAACATAATTTCAATATCGAACCGAGCTGTATAAGATCAGCAAAAGGTTGACTTGATAGACCAAAATCGTGGCTCGAGTTTGGCTTGTTTAAGTTCCTTTACCAACTTTTCCTTCAATTTCTTTGTTTTAAATTTTAAAATTAAAAAAAAAAAGCAAAATTAAAGAAAATATAGTCAAATTCATGTAACTCGAACTTGACTCCCTTATAAACTTGAGTTTTCAAATCAAGCGTAACTGAACAAGTTCGAGTTGAGCTTGAGTTAGCTTGACTACTCGACTACTCTGGCTCACGAAGTTAAAGATAAATATAATGGGAAAATAACTTGAACTTGACTCCCTTATAAACTTGAGTTTTCAAATCAAGCATAACTGAACAAGTTCGAGTTGAGTTTGAGTTAGCTTGACTACTCGACTACTCTGGCTCACGAAGTTAAAGATAAATATAATGGAAAAATATGGTACATTTTTATAACAAATTAAAAAAACTTAAAAGTCAGAGAAAAGTCGAATAAATGAGAAACTAATAAGGCAACATTAAAAAAATAGATAAGAAATAAATAAGAATTGGAAAGTGGAAACAAGCAGTTTGACAATAAAAAAGAGTGAAAAAATGCCTAAAGTGAAAAAAAAGGGAAAATGAGAATAATGCAGAAAAATGCGTTTTTTTGCTATTGCATTTTTTTTTTCAAAAATGAAATGGCAGTTTTTTTCTTTTTATTAGGCTGACTTATTTTTCACACACTTAATGCTTTTTTTTTAATGTGTTTTTTGTCTGCCGACCAGCCCATATCACACGGTTGTGTTATAAGCCTACTCTCTTGAAAGAAATGCGATATATCGCTTTCTTATTTTCAGATTTTCCGTTTTCAGCACGGTCTTCTTATCTCCACATTGAATGCCTTAATTGGTGCAATAGATTACATCAACAAGATTTTGTCTTACCTTGGCAAACATATTTTCAATATCATGCTCTTTTTGCCAGTTTTCAACTCTAGTTTTTTTTAAAAAAAAAAATTCTATTTTTTTTTAATTGAAGTTGAGTATACTGCAAATAGTGGAAGGGCCTGTTGAACATTAACAGCGGAACTATTCCCACTTAGTAGATGATTGATGCTACTAGAATCAGCCTGAATCGGCTCGAATGGGCCGAGACATCATTTACAATAAATGCTTCAGTTCTGTGGCCAACTCAGAAGGACTAGTCCTCTGGCTGCACACATGGAGCCGTTGCTGGGCTCAAGCTCGAGTCAAGCTGTTTAAAATAAGCAAAAGGTTGACTCGATAGACCAAAATCGTGGCTTGAGCTCGACTCGAGCTGTACAAGATCAGCAAAAGGTTGACTCAATAGACCAAATCGTGGCTTGGCTTTGGCTTATTTAAGTTCTTTTACCAACTTTTCCTTCAATTTCTTTGTCTTAAATTTGAAAATTATAAAAAAAAGCCAAATTAAAGAAAATAGAGTCAAATTCATGTAACTCGAACTGGACTCCTTTATGAACTTGAGTTATCAAATTGAGCATAACTGAACAAGATCGAGTCTCACTTGAGTTAGCTTGACTAACTGCAATGCCCTATCCAATCCCAAAGAATTTGGGCACTAGTCAACTACTCCGGCTCATGAAGTTAAGGTTTAGTGTGTGCTCATGAAGAGAAGTGAAACCATGAACAAGTTATGTTCCAGCTTTTCCTGTTTCAAAAGAAAGTGAATTGATTACTGTGGGACGGCAAGGTGTATATCCTTGTGGTTTTATGTTAATATAAATGGTGAAGGCACTTATTTTTCCAAATAAGTTGACAGGAACATTTGAAAGTTTATCTAATATATGGGGATAAGAAGAAAAACAAAATATTTGCACTGTTGATTAAGTAAACTTTTACTAGTTACTATATAGCTTACGTATAATTATTAAGATGAAATGACTAAAAGTAGTTTCCACATAAACAAATTAATTAGCTCATTAATTTTCATTATCGGCCACTGTGACAATACTAAATAACATAAATACGTGGTTAACTATGTTCCAACCAGTTATGCCTTATTATTAATACATGAAAGCATAAGAGATTAAAATCGATGTTGCTTTTACTTAATTATACAATTATTAGGCTAGAAAGCATAGGCGAGCGTAAATGTTCGTTTAAAAGGTACTAATTTTATATATATAGTAGTTTATCATGGAACAACTGTGTGGCTGTTATAATAACAAAAGTTAGTTGTATTGTTGTGAGTTGCCAGATGCTTCCTGGTGGCACTAGGAATTCTCCATTCTGGATCTTGGACTCGATCTGGTTGGATTTCGACCCAAGTCCCATTGTCAACCCGACCATCGTAATGAAACATCACTAATTTGGTTTTGCGATTCCACTTTGATTAGGTATGTAAATAGATTTAATAAGTTTACCACTTGACCTGATTTTGGATCCATTTTTGGTGCAGAAATTTGGAGCAAGCAGGTAGTGGAAGGCTAATGAGAATGGGAGTCCAATGTTCTAGTGGGATCCAACAAGGATGTGAATTGATACATATACCACAACTGATTTGTTAACATAGCAGCTAGTGGAAGGCTAATTCCTACTTTATAAGACATATAAGGTTAAAGAAAAGGGGAAGTGCGTTAGCCAATAGATGTTAACTTCGTCACCAATTGTGGAAGAACATTTACTGTTTTACTCGCATTTTGCTAAAAGTAAGTTTTTATAGCAGGATGTTGGGAAACACAATAATAAGTCAGAAGCAAAAGCAGATCCCTTGTTTTTCCAAATAAATGTAAAGGATTGGTTTATTTTTGTCAATCTTCCAAAGGGGAAGCCTTCCGTCGTATCGTTTTAAGCCTAGCAACCACCTCCCTCATGTCCGTTCTCTCAGTTGGTGATTTCCTTGAACATGACAACCCAGTCTCCATGATCATGACAAGAGCTCATTTTGAACAGTTTCGCTGTTATTTTGCTGCAGAAGATGGGCTTCAGCAACATGATCTGAAATCGTTCCACAGTTATTTTGCTTCAGAAGATGACCATCGATGACATCTGAAATTGCAACCGGAAATGCTTCAGCCACCCATTGCCTCAAAGTAAAGTCTCCATCAACTCGTTTGTTGGCTTTCTTCTGGTAAACACATCAAGCAGAAGAATCCCATAGCTGTAGACATCTGCTTTGGTTGTCACCTTTCCAGTGCCCCCGAATTCTAATTCATCCACTCAACAAGGTCAGACATGATCATGGCAATATAAGTAGACAATGCACATTGTCGTTAATGAGATGGTTTCAGAAACAAAGAAAGCAGTGCAAAAAATTAGGACTAATTATTTTATTTTGATTTATGGTGTACATGAAACTCTATTTTTCGTTTCCCTAAATTTATAAGGTGGCAGTGAAATTTTACTAAAGAAAGAAACATACTCAAAAGGGAAACTTGCTGGCATTAGTGTATGTGTGTGAATAATTAGGTTTAATATTCACCATCATAGTTGGATTCAGACTCATATTCAAATGCAAAATTGCATAGGCATCATCCCCATTAATTTCACTTATTAATCTGATTTTTCTCTTTTTTCATAATAACATCCAAGTAATCAGTTGCCAACGAGTTGGTAGTCTCAAATTAAAGCTTGACATACAAAAATTATGGAATACAGATGTTGATAGAACTTCCCTTCCATGGTAAGCAGGAATTTATGATAGGACTAAGAGTTGGTACCTGGCGCAATGTATCCGGTGGTTCCAAGGGTGCTTGTAAGAGTTAAAGATTTGTGACCAACTAGCATCTTTGCAATGTCAAAGTCACCAACATGTGCTGTCATGTTCTCATCTAGAAGCACATTACTTGGCTTTAGATCACAATGAACTATAGTCTCCCAGCAACCATGGTGAAGATATTCTAGAGCACAAGCAACGTCAATCATGATATCCAATCTTTGGAAGAGACTCAAGTGATGGCCACCTGAATGTAGACAGACTTCTAGGCTCCCAAGGGGCATGTATTGGAAGGCTAAAACCTTGAAATCTGCACTTGAGCAAGATGTGATGACTCTAAGAAGGTTTCAATGTCTAATTTGACACATCACATTGCATTCAATGTCAAAACTTTTTTATGCTCCATCAGAAAACAAGTTTAGGACCTTAACAACCCACCGTTGTTCCATCCATTAAAATTCCTTTATACACTGAACCAAAGCTTCCACTCCCCTTAAAATTTGCATCCCTGAAATTGTTTGTCGCTTGAGATAACTTTCTGTATGTGATCATTGTGAGGGCAATTCCACGAAGTCTTTCAACCTCCTGATCATGTTTCAACAAACCCCCTCTTTCTATATTTTGTGACAATAATGATTATCCAAACAATGAGTACAAGTGCAAAGCCCCCACTTGCTAAAAAAATATCAACTCTGAGCATGTTGACATTATTGTGCTTCTTCACTCCATCTGAACATACTGGCACATGGAATTTGGGAGCTATGCATAGTGCATAGTTCCCTAGGAACGAGCCGGCAGAAAGGTCTGCAAACTTTCCATCACTTGGAATCTCACCTTCCAATTGATTGAAGGACAAGTCCAAGACCTGGATGTGTTGAAGTTTCTCCAATGATTTTGGTATCTCACCGGAAAGCTTGTTATGGGAAAGGTCAACAATGTCAAAGTTTAGCATGTGATTAAGTTGTTCAGGAATGTGACCATTAAATGTGTTCCGAGAGAGATTCAAATACTCTAGCATTTGGAGCTTTGATAATGATGCAGGCAACTCTCCACTCAGCTTGTTTGCAGAGATATCCATGTAGCTCATCATGTCAAAATTCCTGAGACGCAAAGGCAGGTGACCAGTGAAGGACTTGTCCTGCAAGTATAGCTTCTGCAATTCCTTCAACTCACAAAGACCAGACGGTAGTGTTGATGACAAACTATTTGAGCTTAGATCCAGCCATCGCAAACTAGTGAGATTGTTTATAGAGCTTGAAATTGACCCAATTAGCATGTTGTATCCAATAACAAAAGCAAACATGCGGACCAACTGGTAGATTGATAGTGGGATTAGGCCTTCTAATGCATTTCCAGAAAGAACTAATGCCTGTAACCTGTTCATTGATCCTATATTTGGTGGAATGAGCCCTATTAACTTGGTCAAGTTGGCCAGAGCTAATGGGATAGGTAAAGTCTCGACAAGGTGGTCATCAGGTTTCCAACAGAGGTAGGAAGAATGCCGTTCAAAAGGATTTTATTTAGATAAACTTCCTCTAGCAGTCGACAGTTGGTGAAGGATGTGAGAATGGAGAGCTCACGGTTGCCAGGAACATTGGTCAACATATTTCCCCAAAGGCCAAGGTATGTGAGTTGTGACAGACTACCTAGTTCTAATGGTATCGGACCACTAAAGTTATTTCTTTCTGCAGTAAAAACTTGAAGTCTTGTAGCATTAGAAAGAGAAGCCAGGAGAGGTCCATGAAAATTGTTTACACCCATATAGAGTTGTTGAAGATTGGGCAGGAAGCGGCCAGCATCTTTTGGGAGATGCCCTGTTAGTTGATTATACGTGAAATCCAAAATTTGAAGAGCAGATAGGTTAAACAAGCTGTCAGGCAATCTACCAATGGGATTGTTCATTTCCACGTTAAAGCCTATCAAGTGGGTTAGGAACTCTAGAGGAATGTTTCCTGTATCTGATTTTCACTGATAGTAAACACCAACAGTTTTGTGAGATTAGTCAAAGCAACTGGAATCGTGCCGGTGAACCCATTACCACGAATGTGTAGGAGATTGGGTTCTGAAAAACTGCCTAGAAACTTTGGGATGCTGCCATAGAATTGGTTATCTTGTGGTAATAGTATTTGGAGACCACGACAATGGTCAGTGTTTGTGGGATCAACCCCTCAAAATTGTTTTCATTTATCGAAAATTTTTCTAGCAGAGAAAGGCGACTAAAATCAACGAGAAGGTGACCATGGAAATTGTCATTCGAGAGATCAAGAACTTGTAAGAAGGAGAGATTGCTGATGTATGGGGAGAGAGTACCTTCAAGTGCCTTTTCGGAGAGGTTCAGAGCAACTACCCTTTGTGAACCACGACTGCATGAAACTCCATTCCAGTCGTAGAAAGAGATGTTGGAATTCCAATTTGATAACACGTTATAAGGGTCTTTAGTGACGAGGGATTTGAAACACAGGAATGTGAATTGATCAGTCACATTGCTCAAAGAAACTGGGGCTGAGGACAACTCCCTTTGGCCGAGAACCACAACCGAGGTGAAGAAGGAGAGACAGAAAAGAAAGATGAGAAGCTGAGGTGACCAACCGGTGGCCGCCATGCCTGTCCAATTTTCTATGCAGAAGATGCATGAACAGGAATCAAGTTCTTCAATTTATGTATAGATTGTCTCCTAGAAATTTTTGTCATTTTCTTTTTCAATTTGTAGAAGTCTCAGGTCTACAACTTTGGAGCACATTACTTCACATTTCCAAATCATGTGGCACCACTGATGGTTACATCAATGAGAAATTCTTCTTATCCCATAAGTCTGATTTCCCTTTACTACTTCTCAACCCTATTCAATCACAAATCAAATTTGCAGATACAATTTCCACTTTTTAAATGGTGAGGTTTTTCTATCATATAATACGGTGAGCTTGAAAAAAAGGGCAAAATATAGTAAATTTCAAAAAAATGAAAACACTTAATAATTAAGAGAAAATAAGTTAAATATACCAATGAAATTAAGAATCGTCCACTCATAGCTGATCTGTACAATGTCCCAATGAGACTATGATGGGTAGCTGCCTTGAACGTCTATTGGTCAAAACAGGATAGGAAATGGTTGATATAAATGGATTCTACATACTCGGGGTGCCTAGCAATGTTATCACCATGAAGAGCTATCAATTAAGGTCCTTTTATAGATTCTCTTCTAGACAAATTCACCTTTTTTGTTTAATTAAATTTGTTTGGAAGAGTCAAGTCTACTGCCGTCAATCAATCGCAAAGGTTGTCAACAATATTACACTGAGATTACCCTATGTTAAAAAAATTATAATTTTTAAATTTTTTTAAAACTTTTCTGATTTAATTTTTTAAATAAGAAAAACAGTAAATAGGCAGAAATGGATCAGCAGGAGTTTTAAAAAATAAATGTTATTATTTGATGAAAAATTTATGAAATGCTTTTTAAAATATTAAAGTAAATTTTGAATCTAAAAAAAAATCTTAGCTTCACCATTATGTACGTTGGTGAATGGTTTTTTAATTGACCAATTGGTATTGGGTCTTGAATAAGGTTGCACATGAGGAGATGAGCTCAGAGTAGGGCTAGCTCAAGCTTGAGTTGACTCAGAAAACTCGAGTTGAGCTCAATAAAACAAGCTTGAGCTGAACTCAACAATACAAGATCGAGCTCAAACTCAACTCGTTTAGCTCATTTATGTGAAGAATGTTTCTTTTTTTTTTTTAACTCATTCGTTTATAATTGAGCTAACTCGAGTTCTTACAACTCAAACTCAACTGGCTTAACATTTTTAGTATACACTTCAACTCGAGCTCAAGTTTATGAGTGGTTTTTAAGCTGGCTCGACTCATTGTGCAGCCATAAACTCGAGTGGTAAATAACGACTCGTGAGTCAGGGAGACTACAGTGAAACTTGACTTGAAGGTCAAGAAAATGATTGAGCTTGACCCCAACTTAACCCAGTCTCACATGCCAGATAGGCAGCCAACAAGCCAACAGCTGGCACCCCAAAGAATGATGTTTGGCCGGATGGCACTCAGAAGAACTAAGCACCGAACACTTGTGTGGTCAATGGGGCAAGACTTAGCGACTCAAACCTAAATAATGTCAATGTCAAGTGGAACATGGAGACAATTTCCTTAAGATCACATCAATGGACTTTTGCTATTGGTAGGTGTTCTTATTACCACATCAAGCACCTTGCTTGGCATGGAAGATCACATCAATGAGTCTCTTTCTTAGCAGCCCTCACCGTAGCAACAAATATATTTCCAATATCTTGTTCTCTTTTTGTCACATTTCGACTTCATTTTTCTTTTTAAACGGCATGATTGAAGTTGGGTACAGGAACGAGTTTTCTATTCTTAATTAATTTTTACATTCCTCAATTTGTTTTTCTGAAAAATTGATTTTTTTTTTATTTGCACATAAATCACATAGGCCATTTGTTATTGAAAATTTTTTACACAAGCCAAATTGATTTGTTTTTTTAATTACCAACAGGTAAGCTTACAATAATTGCCCAGTATTGGCTTTGCCCTGCACTCCCGATGAGGCCTTTTGCTCCGCTTGATGTTAAATCAGATATCCACCCAAACGGTTCAAAAAAAAAAACAGATGAGCAAAAAAATAATATTTAATTAATAAATTAGACCATATTCAGATTTAAAAAATGACATTCGATCAGATTCAGATTCATATATACATAAATAATGCTCTTGCATTTTAAAAATCGTTTGGATTGGGTTCCAAATTCTGTTTCAGATACAGACCTATATAAAAATCAAATTCAGACTGGATTGAGATTTTGAAATCTGATTTGGGATGAAAAATTTGAATATGAATTTTTCTCATTGGTATTTGAATTTGAATTCAAATCTGAGGACATCGCCTGGTTCAATTTCATAACCTTTAGCAAATTCCACTAGAATAAGCTAAATTTATCCCTGCCTTAGCTCTATCCTCATTACTCTGGAATCATGTTCCCCCATGTGGAAGCATCATCAATCGTCTTCCCTTTCTGACCAGCTGTTCTTCCATTTTCTCTCACTGACAAACCTGGTGGTGAGTCGTTCACCATAACCTCACTCTCCAAACCAGTCATTTCTTTGCTAGTTTTAATTCCATCCAAACAACAAGAATCCTGAAATTTATTTTTTATTGGAGGAGAAAGAATCAAACCTGATGAGGACTCACGGTTCTCCCCTTCGATTCTTTTTGTTATCAATTGATTCTCCATCTCCTGCTCTATCTTCTTGTCACTCACCAGCTGGTTGGTCTTCAAGTTACTCTGCAATTGCTGGTCTCCTGTAAATCAATCTCTGCATTCCAATCTTTCTGGATCTAACCTTCCTTTCAACTTCCATCTGCCTATGGAGAAACCGAAACTTGTTACCCCCCAATTCTGGTTCTCCTTTTGATCTGGGTTTCTCCTTTATTAACTCCTCATTTTTTCCCAAAATTTTTTCCTTATTCCCTCCCGGCCACTCCTTAGCTCTCCTGACATAATGATAGATCTTCACTTCCTTCCACCCAACTTTCTTTGCCACACCCTCTTGAGAAGAAACCACCAATTGATCAGCTCTACACCGACTTGTCATATGAGTATATATTCACTTTGCAATGGGAGGAAAATTTAATATTACTAACATAGTTGATTTCTTGAAGAACAATTTCTCCCTCTTCCAATTCCAATTCAACCTCGGATTTTGGACTGAAATCCAAGCTACCTGCACGCAAATTCTGCTAGCCCCATTTTTGACATCGATTGAGTATGGATGTCATCTTCCATCGGTTCTCCCAATAACGCTCTGGCAATAGCTTGGAAAGTGCATCGATTCCATAAAAATACTGGCAAATTAGGAACCCTAATCCAGATTGGCACTCCCATATGGATACGGAGCATCTTGGATCCCATCTGCTGGCAACCATCACTCTTCCACCCAGTTTCCATTCTCCCCTTCTAAAAACTACCCTGAGTTCGTCCTCACATGGAAAGCATCCCTCCCTAAGAAAGGGAACTTAGGGTTTGCAACTGCTCTCCATGGACTTTATCAGATCATTAGCAATGTAAGCAGAAACGCGAGAATGTCCACCCCTTTCGAACACCCTTCCTCCCTCCATTCCACTTCCAAAATTCTTGTCCATGGATTACCAAATACCATAAGTTGTCAAAGTTTGGACCTTCTTTTATTAGGATGAACTTTTCTGCATTTATTATAGTTTAATAGCTCAACTACTAGGTGTCTAAACAATAAAGCTCACAAGCTACAAAATCTGCATATGTATATGCATCAACTTTCCTTTTCCTGACTCGCAGGCTACATGCTGTCTTTTTTCTTGTTCTATCCATGCATATAAATGTCTATCTACGTGTTCATGTTCATGTGTGCAACCCACTGAATGATGGTTTTGGTTGTACAAATTGTATCTTATATTTTTGGCGCATTTATTCTGCTTTTTTTAACACTTAAATGGAAGAAGTGATTGTCTTAAGCACTATGATGTTTGGTGAGCTTTAGTTTGAATAATTATTCTAACTTTGCTATTGTTTTTATATATGCAGGAAGACAATGTCAACTGTGTTTATTTTGAGTGTTAGAGGTATCAAATTGAAGCAGGGGTGATAGTACACTTCAGGCCCAAGAGAGACAAGAGATTGAGTAGGAACTTTGGCTCTCTAGTGGATCATAGGTCCACTACACTATCTCAGATGGTCAACAAAATTTTTGATGAGCTTTTATTTGGTAAAGACATTTGGCAATGAATTGGCCAACAAAATGAGTGAGAATGCTATTATTGATTTCTACCAGCAATATCAATGACATGACCATACCTACATGACCTCTAAAGTCTAAACTTCGAAATTCAGGTCTCCCTGTCAGCCCACTACTGGCTTTGCCGTGCACTCCCAATGAGGCCATTTGCTTTTGTGTATTCGAGGGCTTGATCACTAAATTCATACCATGTGAGGGGTAAATTTTTTTCCCTACAAATTTTCAAGGGTATTTTTGTCTTCCGATTTACATCAGATATCCACCCAAACCGTTTGTTAAAAAAAATATGAGGAAAAAATAATATTTAATTAGGAAGTTAGACCACATTCAGATTTAAAAAATGACATTTGATCGGATTCAGATTTACATATACATAAATATCTAATCAGATTCAAATTCAGATTTAGGTCAAATTTAGTTTTAAAAAACAGTCCTACATTCAATGCTCTTACATTTTGAAAATCCTTTGGATTGGGTTCAAAATTCTGTTTTCGATACAGACTTATATAAAAATCAGACTCGACTGAATTTAGATTTTGAAATCTGATTTGGGATGAAAATTTTGGGTATGAATTTTTCTCATACGTATTTGAATCAGAATTCAAATCGAAGTACATGGTCAGGTTCAATTTCATAACCTTTAGCCAATTCCACTATAATAAGCTAAATTTATCCATGCAAGAGGGAACGAAGCAAACCTTCTTTTCATGTTTTTAGCTGTATTTATTTTTATTTTAAAATGCAAAAAATTATTGGGCCTACCAGGATGCTGATGGGTTGGCTATAACGCTTGGTCCTTGCCCGTTAGGTTGTTGGGCTGTACTAACCGGCTTGACATGTCTGGGGCCTGACAGGCCAGGTACAGTGCCTAGATATGGGTTTGAGGTGGGTCGGGTTTGGGTAACTGCTCTTTGCAGTGGTCTCTCCTACTCACCAAGAAAATAAGTTTTATTCCAAAATTATTGAATGATAAAACTGGTCAATATCCCTTGGCAAATGGTCTCGCTAGGCCAACTTCATGCATTCGATTTCGATGCAAGTTTGCTGGAACATAGGGCTGCTGATTTTGATCTCGCAATCAGACTATGATTGCTTGAACATCTGTTGGTTCAAAAGAGGATAGGAAGTGGTTGATGTACATCCATTCTAATACTACTATCGGTGCCATGCAATCTTATGATCATGAGCAATTAGCAACGTCCTTTTGTAGATTCGCTTCTTCCCATTTTTTGTTTCATTCAAATTGTTGGAAGATTCAAGCGATATCGTTTGTTATTTCCAAAATCTGTGCCAATGGGAGCTTTTCTAACTCGTAGGTCTTCTTATTTCCACATGGCAGCTCTTACCATAACAACATATTTCCAATATCATGTTCTCTTTTTGCCAGGTTTCAAATTGATCCTTTTTTTGTTTCTTCTTAAACGGCCTGATGGAACTTGAGTACACTGCATTTAGTGGACGCTGGCTTACTGGATATTTACAACTGAGCTATATGCATCAGGTGATTGATATTACAGGAATCGGCTGGATTGGGCTGAGAAATCATTTCCAATAAATGCTTCCATTCAGTGGTACGTCAACTCGACCTGCTGTTTCCTTGTGCATTTCTCAATAGATATAAAAATATTTGTGTTCTTAATTATTTTTTATATTCTTCCATTTATTTTTCCTTTTTTTTTGGAGATTTGCATGTAATCATTTACATTATTGAATTGGCTGGCTCACTAAATTGGCAGCATACATTGTCAACTCGATTCAGAATGCGGTTCTTACAACTAGAGACCAGACCATGAGGCAGCCTTGAATTTTTGATTGCTCCAAAAATAAGGTAGAGAACATCTGGGTGCTTGTTGTTTGTATTAGAATTTATGAGGACAAGTTCTCGGGCTGCGCACGGGGAGTAGAGCTCAACTAGTTCAAGCTCATTTACCAACTCCCCCATTGATCTGATTTGTTTTCTTCATTGTGAGTTTGAAAACTAGAAAAAAAAAGGGTAAGCTACAAAAAATTTTTATTCTTAATTAATTTTATATCTATTCTTCCATTCATTTTGCCCAAAATTTCATTTTTTGCTCATTTGCATCTAAAAGCATTTAGATTATTGGATTGGCCCGTTCACCAAATTGGCAGCATTGTCTATTTGATTCAAATGTCGGTTTTTACAACAAGGGGATTAAACCAACAGGGCCGTCTTGCATATTTCACATGCAACATGTGGGAAAAGGGCCCCTCCAACCAAGGGAGGAGCCAGGGTAGGGCCAGCAAGGGCCATGGCCCCACCTCAAAAAAATAAAAAGTAAAAAAATTTTACATGTAAAATTTTAAAAACTTTCACTTGTCCTATATAAAATTTTTGAAAAATGATAATTCGGCTTAAATCAAAATTTAGAAACTTTAATTCGGTCCCCCTTATGAAAAAATTCTAGCTCCGGTTGTGCCCCCACCCCTTGAGGAGGTAAATGAGAAATTTTATAAAAGAGAATATATACATAAATTAAAGCCCTTTAATTCCTGTTCATGCATGTGGCATGGCTACCACTCGGTTACATCAGCCACACTTAATGCACAACCATGTGCATATATATATATAGAGAGAGAGAGGTATAATAATGTTACATTTGGAAAACTTAAGAACCTAGGAAAAAGACCTAAATTATTCAACTTTTCAAAGGACTTTAAGAAATCTTCACTTTTTTTTTTTTTTGCAAAATATTCACACAACCAACCAATTTATTCACCAAAGTTTTCAAATCTCAATGACTGATAGAAAAGGTTCTAATGCAAAACGATCTTATTATCCTAATTCTTCTGAGTTTGACACAATAAGGGCAACGATCAAGAACACAAGTCCACCAGAGGAGAAAAATAATAATCAGAAGATATTCTGCAAGAGAGAATCCCCCGCAACACAGGAAGCCTTGGTACTGGTTGAGTCTTTCACGGATGTTTCCAGATTTTTATCATGGAAACAATAAGAGAGCGAGCGATTGACACTTCTAGAATGATAATTTCTCTTTAACTTTCCCTTCAAATTCCACACAATAGTCACTTCTGAAGTTCCCTTGACAAAGAGGGATACCCAAACAAGTTATTGGGAGATGGATCTTAGTCCATCTCAAGTAGTCAATAAATCTACACAAAAAGAAATAACTGCAGACATCAGATGATTAATAAATAACCCTGCTTTGTGGCCCAAGGGAATGTTCAGGCCACGTTCCGTCTTTTTTCTTGTTCTATCAATGAATATAAATGTGTGTCTACATGTTCATGTTCATGTGGCAACCCACTGAATGAGGCTTTTTTTAACACTTAAATGGAAAAAGTTATTGCCTTAAGCACTATGATGTTTGGTGAGCTTTAGTTTGAATAATTATTGTAACTTTGCTAATTTTTTTTTTGTATATGTAGGATGGCAATGTCAACTATGTTTATTTTGAGCGTTAGGGGTGTCAACATCCTGTTCTACAAAGAGGGGTCACCAATGCACAAATTGGAGCACAACAGGATGATAGTACCTTTAAAGCACTGAAAGCAGATTTTGTACCCTAGGGAGACGAGAAATTGGGTAGGAGTTTCGGCTCTCTACCAGATCATAGGTCCACTACATTCACCCAGATGGTCAATGAACTTTTGACAAGCTTTTTACTTGGCAAAGGCATTTGGGAATGAATTGGCCAACAAAATGAGTGAGAATGCTGGTATGGCTTCCTACGTTGTTAATTCAGATAGTTGCTTCCTCTCCTGCAGCAGTGAGAACCAAGCCAGGTTCTTGGTTGAACCAGGTCAAATTCAAGGTTCCATTATAAGCCGAATTGCCTAAAGGCCTAGTTTACTAACCTCAAGTGTTTAATGACAATAAAACCTTGACATGTTTTGGATTATTTTCTTAAGCTCTCATCCTTCTCCTAGTCCAAGCTTCATCTTGCATAGTAACACATTCCAAGCACATGAATGCACCCTATAAAGGTCAAAAAATCTTTATCCCTCACATAGTATCCAAGTACACTTTGTTTAAAAATGAGAATCTTAAAATTGTAAGGTTTGCATGAACTCTAAGAACCCAGCAAACTTGCACTCGTCACCCTATTTGTTAATGCTCTTTAAACATTAATTAGATTCATCTTAAAGATGCTTCAAGCAATTCACTTTTCCCCTATTCACACTGAAGGCAATAACAGCGAGATATGGGTCACATATTGCAATGTTTCCACGATTTCAATATGAAATAGCATCCTTGAACTTCGTACTGTTACCAGAAAATAGTTTTATAGATATGGCCATCGGCATGTTTATGGGACTGGCTTCATGCATTTTTTCATGCTTGAAAATACCAAAGAAATAGTACTTTCTTTGATATAATGCTAAGCTTCCTTTAACATTGGTGGCTTCAATTACTAGGAAATAGAATGAAAATTTTCTACATTCATTTTCGCACTTAAAGGGAGAGCTGTCTTCTATTTAACTAGAAGGGCCATTTTGGTCACTTTTAGTCCATAACACATCATCATTTGTTAAGGGCAATTGCAAATAACATGCCACAATGACACAATGCTCACATCATATAATTCCCATCCTCCTCATTCAAGGGTTTTTCTGTTGATAAAATTGGACTTCACTCCAAAACTTACAGGAATTTTACATTTCTGTTCATTCGCGTTGTTGTGCATTTTTTTTTACGGCTTATGGGTTTGGCTTTATGCATTTTCGCACACTTGAAAAGATCAAAGATATAATTTTTTTTTTAAGATAACACCAAGCCTCTTCTAACATTGTTGGCTTCAAATCCTAGGAAATAAAGTGAAATTTTTTCAAGTTTCACTTTTTGCCCGTTATAGAAAGAGGGGTTTCTATTTAATTAGCATGGTTTGTGTGGTCATTTCTAGTCCATAACACACGGTCTCTTGTTAGGGGCCATTACATTTAACATTCTTCAATAATGCAATGATGCTCATTGCTGACAATTCTCACCCTCCTCATTCAAGGGCTTTTTTTATAGATAAAATTAGACTGTGGCCCAAAACTTACCAGAATTATACAATTTTGTTCATTTTGCTTGTTGCACATTTTTTTTGGAAGATTTGTGAAATTGTGAGCTGAGGATATATTAAAGCAAAATTTTAGAAAATGGAGAGAATTTATGTGAACTCAAATTATGGCAATTGGGGTATCCTTACTTGAGAATATGACATGAACAACTATAATAATGGGCAAATTTCCAAGCCCCTTTTGTGTATCTTTCATTGGGAGTGTGCAAGTTGTTCTACAAGATTAGCCACTCAAATGGCTCACAAATGCACAAATATGTTAAGCAAATCATTATAAAGGGCTGTACATGACCAATGCAAGTGACAGCACTCAATGAAAGCAATCACACTGCATTTCTACATCCAACTATTTAGCCTATTGGTAACTGCCGTCTGACCATTTTTGCTAATGACTAGTTGTGCCTTTGAAATCTTATTGTATACGTTGATGTAGTTGAATTATCCTTTTGACATTCTTCAAGTGTTCGGTCGTATCCTTCTTAGACCTGCAACCACTTGCTTCATTTCCATTCTCTCGTTTGTAGACTCCCTTGAACACGAAAAGCCTATCTCCATGATCATCACCAGCAGCTCTTTCCTAGCAGTGGCAGCTGATCTTTCAGTTGCAGTATTGTTGCTTTGGTTTAGAAGATGGCTGTTGATGACATCTGAAATCGCGACTGGAAATGCTTCAGCCACCCATTGCCTCAAACTAAAATCCCCATCAAACTGTTCATCAGTAGGTTTTCTTCTGGTAAACATCTCCAGGAGAAGAATTCCATAACTGTAGACATCGGCTTTGGCCGACACATTTCTGGCCATCCCAAATTATAATTCAACCACTCAACAATATTAGAAATGATTAGAAAGCACAGTATAATTGGTTAATTCTCATGTATGACACAATTGCATTAATTGGTTTTGGTATAGAGGCCTGAAAATTAATGGACATAAGATCAATTGAACCTCCAAGCCTGCCTTTCTCTTGTTGTGTTCAAATATATACATCTAAAAAAGAATACAAGATTATGATTTAGAACTGAAGTCCTATATATATGATATTCAAGTGCTCTTACAATAATTCAACATCTATCCAGATTTTTCCTATGGGGCATGTGAGATTTGTTGAGACTCATTAAATGTATGGTGCAGTGATTTCACAACATAAAGGCCTAATTAAACTCATATTCCTTCTAATTCTCCTGTGACCTATCTCAAGGTTCTCTTAAATGGCTCCTAAATCGAGTGAATTATTCATTAATGCTGATTGTCAGCCATTCTTAAGCAATTAGGTAAAAAGGTATTTATGATTAGGATTCTTTTATACAAGAAAGGAAAAAAGTTTATAACTTATGCTAAAAGAAGAAAATCAATTGAAGATTCTTGTCTGTTGAGGACATGCAAACAACAGATGTGCACATGAGCACGAAACAATGCAAAAATTAGCTTGCAGCACCATAAGCCATATGGAGAACGAATGCATTGTCCATGTAAAAATGTAAAATAGTTTATCAATGACATTTATATTATTGAGCTAGGAACCACTTGTGCATGTCTTTATGTGTAAACTACCAAATCAAGATGATTAGATGGATCATGGGTGTTCTCACATCAATTAATATACTTATTGATATCATATTGCAAACCACAGAAGAGTATAATTAGTTAAGCCACATAAGGCAGGACAAATTATATACATACATATATATATATATATATATATAATTGAAATCAGTGGGCTACCTATGTTACTGATGACTCTTTTTCAATCTGATTAGAGGAAAGGTCAAATTTCGACAAGGTGGTTGTCAAGTTTCCAACAGAGGTAGGAAGAATGCCACTCAAAAGGTTTTTTGATAGATAAACTTCCTCTAGCATCCGACACCTGGTGAAGGATGTGAGAATGGAGAGCTCACGGTTGCCAGGGAAATTGGTCAACATATTTTTCCCAAGGTTAAGGTATGTGAGTTGTGATAGACTACCTAGTTCTAATGATATCGGACCACTAAATTTATTTCTTTCTGCAGTAAGAACTTGAAGTCTTGTAGCATTTGAAAGAGAAGTCGGGTGAGGGCCATCAAAATTTTTTGCACCCATATAGAGTTGTTCGAGATTGGGTAGGAAGCGGCAAGCATCTTTTGGGAGATGCCCTGTTAGTTGATTTGTCGTGAAACTCAAATCCCAAAGGGCAGATAGGCTAAACAAGCTCTCAGGGAGTGTACCAGTGAGATTATTCATTTGCATGTTAAAGACCATCAAGTGGGTTAGGCTTCCCAACTCAGGAGGAATGTGCCCCTGTACCTGACTTTGACCAATACTAAACCACTCCAGTTTTGTGAGATTAGCCAAAGCAACTGGAATAGTGCCAGTGAGCCTATTACCACCAATGCTTAAGAGCTTGAGTTCCGACAAAATGCCTAGAAACTGTGGGATGCTTCCGTAGAAATGGTTTTCTCGTAGTGACAGTATTTGGAGACCTTGACAATGGCTCACTGTTTGTGGGATCAACCCCTCAAAATTGTTTTTTCTTGTAGAGAGATTTTTTAACTGAGGGAGACTACTAAAATCAATGAGAAGGTGACCATGGAAACTGCCGTTCGAGAGATCTAGAACCTGTAAGAAGGAGAGATTGCTGATGTATGGTGAGATACTACCTTCAAGTGCCTTTTCAGGGAGGTTCAGAGCAACTACAATTTGTGAACCATGACCGCATGAAAATCCATTCCAATCACAGAAAGAGATGTTGGAATTTCAAATCCCAAATCAAAGCTGTCAATTGAACTTCATTTTTCCCTAGATATCACAAACTTGTTTCAACCATAGTCACAGTTTTAAATGGCGAGGCTTTTCTATCATATAATATGGTTAGCATGAAGAAAACAGGAAAGATATGGTAAATGTTAAAAAAAATTGGGTAAAACTTAAAAATTAGGGGAAAATAAGATGAATGGTAGGCAATTTAAAAAAATAAATATGTGAGAAAAAAATAAAAATTAGAAGTTTGAAATGAGCAGTTTAGCAATAAAAAGTATGAAAAAAAGTCTTAAATGAAGAAAAGGAAACAAAAAACTGGAAAAAAGCGTTTCATTGGTGTGGCATTTTTTTCCCAAAAAATTGCTTGAATCGGTTTGTTCGAATCTATGCTAAATCAATTTGATCTAGTCCATCCGTTTTTAAAAAAATTATTGTTTTTTGTTATCATTTATAGGTTGTCTATTTATTTTTCAAAAGAACATAATTTTCATATTTTGTGCTGATTCACAACCAAATCATTTAGATCACGGGATCGACCAGCACATGGAAGTTGCTTAGTAACATCATCCGCTCGATTCAAAAGCTGATTTTTCCCACATCGCAATCAGACCACGATGGCTAGCTAGCTGTACATGTTGAGAGTCCATTGACTGAAAATAGGATAGGAAATTAATCGTTGATGAATCGGCTCGAAATGGCTGAGACATGCATTTCCAGTATCTTAAATGCTTCCATTCAGTGGTCAAACTCGATGTCATTCTTTCCTTATGCGATATTTCTTCCTAGTTATAAAACTTTTTAGTGTACATTAATTTTTATATTCTTAAATTCATTTTTTCTGAAAGGAAATTTAGATTTTTAATTTTTTTTTTATGCAAAGATGCAATCATATATAAAAGTCAGATTCAGACCTAAGGCTTATCTCGGATCCAAATATGAGGAGGATTAAGTAGAATTTCCGAACGAAGACCTCCAAAGAATCAACTTATATTGAGTGAGTTAGCTGCATTTATCGGTGAGCTACTCCGGCAGCGTCTTGAATGCCAAAGGCTTCAATGAGTCAATCTAAGTAAAATACTCATCAGGCATTTAATATCCTATTTACTTAGATGCAACAGCCACAGTCAAAACCATGGCAAAAGGTCAGTTGCTGCTAGGGTTATTACCACAACTACTTTAGTTAAGTAGCCATGACGAAGACCATGGCTGAAAACATCTTTAACCACGATTTTTGGGTGTATTAGCCATGGTTTTGATTGTGCTTAATAACATTTTTTTTTTTTGGTTGTAGTGACATGTCAGTGTAAAACTTTTTTATGGGGTTAAATATGAATTGCTTCATGATAAGGTCAGTTGCCACTAGGTTTTCTAATAGGTCAAAGACAACTATATTCTTGAGGAGCCTATAAAAGCTTGGTGTGCACTATAACTTAAGGGATCATTTGCTGGTAGAAACACTTAGTTAGTGTCCCATGAATTTGTCCCAAAGATTGAGACAGGTTCATCTGAACGCTAGAACTATTGTTTTACAAACCTGCTCCAATTGTTGGGGTAGATTCGTGGGACACTCAAAAAATATCCATGCTGCCAACTACCCCCAAGGAGGACATGCGTATATAATTAGAATGAGTTTTGTTGCTATTTCATGACCAAACTGATTGTGGGATGACGTGCATGCAATAGAACATTGCTTTTCTTCTATATATGATGATGATGCTCGGATTATTTTGCACACGACTGCTTTCTGTAAGTAGTTAATTGTGTCAATCACTAAAAAGGGAACTTATAGATCGATCTGAGGGATGTCCTTTGTCCACCCTAAGTACAGGCGAAATATAAATGAAGTTGTTGAGTGATAAAATCCCATGGCCCCTCATCCGTTTAGAAGATAGCCATTATATACGTCAGGCATTTAATATCCTCATCATATAAATGAAGTTGTTGAGTGATAAAATATAAAATCCCATTCATCAACCACTAATTTCCTCCCCGATTTTTGAATAAATGGGCACTCAATACAGCTGGCTATCATGGTCAGATGACGATGTTGTGAAAATCAACTCTTGAAACGAGTGGATGAAGTTGCCTAGCAACTTCCATGTTGTCCACCGATCCGGTGATTTAAATGACTTCTTTGTGAATCAGCATAAAATATGAAAAATTATATTCTTTTTGAAAAATAAATAAACTGTATAAAAAACTAACTAAAAACATTTTCTTTTTAAACAGGTGGGCTGGATCAAATTGATTTAGCGAAGACTTGAAGCAACCATATTACACTAATCAAGCAATGACGCAGTAGCAAACATTTCACGACTGACGACAACTACCAGTTACATATAGGTTGTGAGAGATGACAACCAAAATTAGGTAGTAAATATAATCATAAAAATGCATCCTTTTTTTTTTGAAAAAACAATTATAAAACAATAAAATTAAGACCACTGAATAAAACGGCAAAACGATTATCTTTTTTGAAAAAATGGCAAAATGGAAAATGTGGTTTTCCTGTCTTTTTCATATTTTTTTCAATTTTTTCAAAATTTTTAAAAAGTTCCATATATTTTTTTTGTATTTTATTTTTCATTCTCACCGTATTATAAGATAGAAAGACCTCGCTGCTTAAAAGGAAAAACGATATTCGTGTTTATGGTAGAAACCTAATTTTGGATATATAAAAAACAAGTTAACAATTGACAACTTTGGTTTGAAATTGAATAGAGTTGAAAAGTGGCAAAGGGAAATAAGGTACCAGTTATACCAATAAAAAGTCTGCTCCATGCAAGCGGCCGTGCCGCTTGACATAGAACTGTGAATCCAACACTTTCCAAAGCAGTAAACCTTCAACTCCTCTTCATGCACGTACCGGACAGGCATGGCTATCACCAGTTGCTTAATATACATATATATATATATATATATATATATATATATATATATATATATATATATATATATATATATATATATATAAAGCAACTGGTAATATCCATGACTACCATTTATGTATCTCCAAAATTTAAAAATTAAGATAAAAACAGAATTCCGTTAGCATTTGCATGGATCAAGCATCTATTTTATGGAAATTTAACAGTTCCACCAAGTAGCTGCTTATGCATAGTACCTCGTTTAGAAATGGTTTCTCGGTTATGCTGAAACTTTTGAATTCAAGAAAGAACTTCAGGATTAATTTGAGGCACGTAATGCATCCTGCTGCTGCTAGATCAGGACCAAGAAACAAACATTCAGCAATCGACGGCAGAATCACCACCAAATTTCTCAAAACAGAAGTGAAAGAAATGCTGTCATTTGATTGGTTTACTTGCTAGTCAAAAGCAGAATTTATGTTGCATGAACAGCTTGCTGGGGATTAGGTCCCAGCAAAATCAATCTGTACAATGTAGAAAGATCAGGAGAGTTGCAATTAATGCTGATATTCACGGTGATGCTTGCCAAAAATTGACTCAACCGTTCAAAAGCACACAAAAAGAAACAAAGCAAAACACACAGATACATGTTAGCAGTTAAACTGCACAAAAAGAGAGCTTAATTTCTACGTAACACTAAAGGAGCCAAAAAGCATATTATTTGACAATCATTTCTTTGGTGACTCATAGCATGACCAGTACTCAAATATTTAATCCACAAGAAAAATAAGATCAACATTACTTGCACAATCATATCAGTGCTCTATATGTTAGAATGTGTGTGTCAGAACCGAACTATAGTTTCAAAATTTTAATAGAGACCAAAATAGAATTTTTCAAATTTTTTATATACGTTAAACTAAAATTTATGAAAATTACATATCAATGTTTGATTTTTTTTAAATTTGGGGGTAGGGGACCAAGCCCCCTGCTGGCGCCGTGCATCTGTCCCTGGTGTGTATTGTAACTGTTGGTCCGTCTAAAGTACTACTAGTAATTTTGTCTTGATACATAATATCTTGTAAGATGTTGAGGAATTTTAATAGTCAGGAGTGCATATCTCAATGCATTAACATAGCTTAATGATTTACCGAATAATATAAAGGCAAAAGCCAAAAATCAACAATCGAAAGTCATAAATGCATGAACATAGCTTAATGATTTACCCAATAATATAAAGGCAAAAGCCAAAAATCAACAATCGAAAGTCATAGCAACAAAAGAACATGAATTTAATGAGCTTCCTTTGGCAATGTTTCGTAACATATTCTATTGATGTTTTGATCAATTAAATGGATCTCACTTTTATCAAAGTGCTTCCTAAATGTTGTTTGTCACATTCAGGCCTGTACAAGAGTATAAAAATTCAGTCACGCACTTAGTATGCTCCACATACATTTCTGATGCTCGTATCTTGCTTCATGCGAGTAATCAAACCTGGTGATTGGTCATACATATTATAGCTGATAATAAATCACTGATCCAGTTGATGTGAGCATCACTTACAGATTCTAGTATTTGGATCACTATGTTACTGGAATGACAGGAATCCAGCATACATAAGTTAAAGCACACAAATAAGCAATTATTTCACATAAGACTAAAAATAACACAAACATATATAACCACCAAATCTAGCTCCAAAAAATAATAATAATGAACATATCATTTAAATGCTTGCAACTCTAGAAACAAAGCAGGAAGTAGGGGTCAACTGGTAAGCACGACAGTATATCATTGTTGTATGTATCTGCCCTCATATTTAGGGTGGGCAGATTCATGGAATGTTGTAACATAATCTTACATAAATGTGCATAATATTTGGGACAGAATATATGGAATAGTTACATACTGTTATTGTTGCCAAATGGTACCCAAGATCAAGATGAGATATAAGCATATGCAGAGAGAAGTTACGATATACTTATATCTGTTGGTTCGAATTTGGCTCGAACTCAAACTGCTGACGCTAAACTCAGGCCAAGATTGGGCTGAAGCTTAGCCGGACCATTATTTAAAAAAAAAAATCAATTTGAACACTAGTTGAAACAGCGAAATTAGAATTTGAGAGTTGGAACTTTCTGGGAAGGAGGAAATCCGATGTAGCTGTTTATTGTCATGATGATATTCTAAATAATCTTTTACATGTTATCTTATTGATCTTACTCAAGTGATCTTACTCAAGTTTACGTAAGTTGAGCTTGCCAAGCTCGAACTCTACTCGTTTACTTAACTTTAACCCAAACACGACTTGTTTATTAGATGAGTTGAGCTCGATCCGAGTTTAACTAAGAGAGGTCAAGAGTGAACTAGAGTTGGCTCAACTCATCGAACATCAATAATTGTGGTTAGGAATTGAAGCTGGTTTTGCCTCTTCCACCAGCTGAAAGAGAACTAAGGGGCAAGACTGAGGTCCAGTGTGTCACTGAAGAAGTTACATCATGCCATGGGTTGTCCAATAAACTGAGAAGGGAAGCCTCAAATGGCAAACCTGATTATATGCGCCATACTGGTGCATAAATTTCCGTGCGCAACTACGGTTAATGACTAAAATACACTTAGTTCACACAGGAAAAAAACTTTTTATAAAGACAAAAATAAAAAGATTGTAAAGGACGTTTTTTTTAAACAAATGACCAAAATGTCCTTCCATCCTTTAGTGCGTGACGTGCCCATGGTGCACACAACTTTCTTTCTGTCCAAGAAACAGGTACCAAACCCTTAGGTGCTGGGCCGATAAGGATGCTCCTATGTTAAGCTTGCTTCGAGTAACATGATAGTCATGAGAGCTTATGAAAAAGTTGGAAAATATTTTGCACTCACATTGTCACACAATATGGATGGCAGACTTTTTTGTTCTTATTCCAAGTTCAACTAGAAAACTGTCTACCACGTTGCATCATCTGCTATGTTGGCCACTGCATGACGTTCGATCAGCCTCTATGCTAGACTGAGAAACAACTTGCTGTTTCTTTGAACTTCCTGCAACAAAATTCAGTCCCAAGAAGGCTGCATAAATGTTGACCATCGATCGAACATTTGGGCATTCCGCCCTGTCCGCATCACCATACATATGAACTTCTTTGTTCTTGGGTGGTTTGAAATTTGAAGATTAGACCATAATGAACAGTAGCTATTAAGAATCTTAATATTCTCTTGATAGATCCCCAATGAGATTCTACTGGATCCTAATAAATTGGCTGAACCTTGTAATTACCCCCAAATTTTGAAGGTTAATATATATCTAGCGTTTTCACAATTATTTTCAACAATTTTGGGTCTCAAATACTTCAATTTATCACAGTTCTGATCCAATTACCCTCTAATTTGGTTACCGACTATATTTTGGAACTCATCTGAATTTAAAGGTAAACTTCCAACCCAGGCCCTACCTCAATCTAGGCTGATAATCCATGTCAAATCTAGATCTAAATCCAATCCAAACTCCCAAGTCAAGATCCAAAAGCCAAGCCTTAGATCCAGATATGGATCCAAATCCCAACTTTAGATAAAAAAATAAATCCCTGGATCCCAATCTGGATCTAAAACTGAGCTCTAGATCTAAAACTAAGCCTTAGTGCCAAATTCAGATCCAAATTCAAAGGTTCAGATCCAAACTGGAACCTCATGTCCAGATCCAAATCTAATTCCAACCTACAGATCCAAAATCATGCCCTAGATAAAAAAAAGGTTAAAAACTCTTATAGACTGGAGAATCAAAATCGACTGCCCAACATTGTGTGAATTACAGAGCATGCCTTTGCTGAAGTCCTTGGATATTTGGGAGTGTCATGGGCTCAACACGATTGGTGACTTGCCTGCATTGGAGTCATTGGATGTGTGCAGATGTGAAAAGCTGAAGACTCTCGCTAACATGCCTGCATTGGAGTCGTTGGAGGTGAAGAGATGTGGGAGGGTAGAGCAAGTAGCTGATGATCGCATGCCAGCTTTAAAGAGGTTCTGCTTGTCTGACCTAAACGCTCTAAAGCAGCTCCCTCCTCTCCTTCCTTCACTTGAGAAACTGAGCGTGAATAATTTGCCCAACTGGGAATCAACATTTACTTATATGTCATGCTTAAGAGAGGCGCACTTTTACAAATGTCCAAAGATGCAGACAGAAGGCTGGATTTACGCTCTATTGTAGCTGGCGGGGTATGAGGGTCAAGCGAGTCAGCTCCAAAGGCTGTCAGTGTGGAATTGCCCAAGTGCAAGATTGGGATGGAAATTGCTTCAGCAACTACCTAACCTCATTGAGTTGGGGTTGGATTCAGAATCAGCAGTACTACTGCCATCGCCATTGCCATCACAAGTACCAACATTTCTACCCTCCCTTACATGTCTGTATTTGAGAGACAATAATGTTGATGAGGAGGTCAAATGGGGAAGGGTCCCTCAGTCGGTGTGGGGTCTCTCAAAACTGGAGGAATTGACCCTAGAATGTTTCTTTGAGGACATCAGCTTGGGAGGCCACTGGCAATGCCTCCCGAAACTAAGAAAGGTGATGCTTTCTAACTTCCCTAGTCTGAAGTCTCTGGTGGACGTGAATGACATTACAAAATGAAACAACGTGTCCCACCGATGCACAGCAACAGGTCGCCTGCCTCTCGAAGCTTCAACGGTTGGACATTTGCAACTGTCCTGCACTCGATCTGCCACAGGAGTTAATGGACCATCTTGGGAAAAGGTTAGTCATAGATTAATTATTTTGGTTAAATATGTGTGTTTCCATTTTGTTGCCTCTTCTTCCTCTCTCTCCCTCTCCCTCTTGTTTGATTTAGGTTCGGCAAACTGAAGTGTTGTTGAACTGAACTGGCATACCATTTATGCATAAATAAATCAACAGAGTCTTGTCTAGCTGTTTTAACTTACTCAAAATGATGACGATCTCTCTCATTTGATTTTTTGTAATTGAAAACAAATACCAATTATGTGAATATCGTCCCAAACCAGCAGGTACCATGTATAAATCATAAATGCAGTGCTGTTTGGGTCAAATAGAAAGCATTGTCTTTTGGCTTGAATCGGTACAGATACATTAAGCGAACTTTTTATAAAGACAAAATTGCAAATAGAAAAAGTAAAAAGACTATAAAAGACATTTTTTTTAATAAGTTACCAAAATATCCTCATCTCCTTTAGTGCATAGCTTGCAACTTTCACTCCAAGCCTTGTTGCTAGAGTTGACACGCGCCAAAATATAATTTTTCAAAATTTTTATATAAGACAAGCGAAAATTTCTAAAATTTACTTGTAAATTTAATTTTTTTTTAAGAGGGGCCAAGGCCCTTGTGGGCCCCCCTTGGCTCTGCCCCTGCATAGGTGAGAGCAGACTGCTGAGCTTGTCATCTGCTTGTAAAGGGTTCCCTCATAGCCAAGAGATGATGACTGTCCCTAGATCACTTTGCAAGTGCCCTTGTTTAAACATTAGCCAAGCTGGATCATGGAGGCTCTCCATGGTTGTTGCGGCAAGCCAGGAATGAAGTTTCAACGTGAAATTTTGGAACAATGTTTGTTCACCTTAGTACCTTCAACTTGATTTAGTAATTTATATAAAATGTCTACACAATTACAAAACCCCCATTTTACCCTAATTTTTGTTATCACCGGATTCCAGCGCTTTGTGGCCGGATTTTCGCGTCAAATTTGGACCACTCTAATTCAAGTACACTTATTCGTAGAATATTATTTTGATTATTTGACTATTTTATTTAGATATTTGAATGTTTCTCGTCCCCAGCCTTTTTAGCCACTCATCAAGTGTCCACCAAATTATTTAAATGGATGAAAAGTCATATTTTACCAATGGACTGTCCTGCTGTCAGTAGAGTTCTTATCGCAGGCCACTAACATGTTCGAAATAATAGATTATTTCCGATGTGAGAGGAAGTTGATAATAGTCAATGTTTACCTATGTTTAGGTCATGCCAATGATACCTTACACCGACACTTCTGTCTAGTGTGTTGGTGAAATTTTCAGAAATTACCATGATTTTGAAAATCAGCAATTAACGAAGACTTTGATCAAGTCCAAAACCACAAAAGAAATTCAATTTTCTACAAAACCCATTCGGCAATACCTATTTCAAAAAATCCAACCATCTCCCAAAATCATGCCATTTTCCAAAATCAATACAGTCAAGCTATTTCCAAAATCAAAATTCAAAAATCAAATTTTCAAAATGTTTCATCCTGGAGGAGTTCACAAAATTGATATTGCTACCCAAAGCGGAAATTTGTCAAAGCTCAATTCATCCAAATTTTCAAACAAATGAATTCCTTTTGCCTAGGATCTAGTAAAAAATGAGCTGAAATCAGCGTATCAAATGAATTTTGAAATCCTATTTCCAAAACTAAAATTTCGAAACCTAAGCTCAGAGACAGCACCTCCAAACACCTCCTCCACATCAAGGATGGGATTGGGGAACATCTTATATTTTCCACCTCCATGATGGACCTATGTGTATGTGAGATCAAATTTAATTATGCATGGAGAGAAATAAAGTCAAGCAAGAATATCATATAGTTTATTTCATACATACATGGACTCACTTCATGAATGCACCCCCTAATATTCACTAAAATCTTGTTGAATCAAGTTGGAGTTGCTACCATGATTAAGTCATATTACGACAAAAACTTGACCACCTTGCTTATTTTGTTGCAGAAGCACAAAATTTACAACATGGACATAAAACCTGAACTTTCAAAATGATTCCATTGGATATTTCTCAAAATCAAACCAATTTTTAAATCCAAAAATCTACTGAAACAAATTTTCATAACCTTGAATAAAATTAAAAAAAAAATCGAAATTCCAATTTTTCCAATCAGGAAAATTCTCCTAAAACTAGACTTGTTCTCTCAATTTCCAATTTTCTAATCTCATTTCAAGATCAAAACCAACCTAATCAAATCAAATCTCTCAAAATACCAAAACTAGATCCAAATATCAAAATCTTAAAACCAAAGATGTTTTCAAAAATTCTGAATTGGTCGAGTTCCAACCATTCTGAACCCAAAATTTCAATCTCAAAGATCCGATTCTCAAAAATTTCAGCTAGACTTGAACTATTCAATCCAATTTTTCCAAATTCAATTTTCGCTTCTAAACAGAATTCTGGGTCCAAGGCTTCCAAGAATTTTCAAGTCACATTTCAAACCCTAAAATTCCAAACTGTCTTTGAAATTCTAAAGTCTATGTCAAACTTTCAATTTTCAATTCCAAGATCCTAGTTTCAAGAACAAAGCTTCAAATTTACCCAATCCCCAATTTGATTCAAAATCCAAAATTCTGATTCTCAATTTCCATTTCTAAATTGCAATTTTTGGGATCAACTTAAGGCTCAATTGCTAAAAATCAATGATTAATTAAAAAATTACTTTTCAAGGATGAACTCCCAATCTTCAAAATTTTGAAGTACAGAAATATTTTCAATCAAATCCTAGTCTTTGCTTGAAATGAACTTTAAAAATCTGAATTCCAATCCTCACACATGGTGCAGAAAAAAAAAAAACTTCTCAAGCTTGAGAAAATTCAGATCTCGTATCGATTACCCCCATTAATGGTGGCAAGGGAGGTTCCCTTTCTCTTAAAATCTATTTTCAAGAAAAACTTGATTTTTCCTGCTTCACTTGCAAACTTCCCAGCCCACGCCATGATAAGTGGGGTGCAAACAATCAGCTCATAGGCGTGTTCAACCAAATTTTTGTTGTTTAAAAAGGTCACATTTTTAAACATATTTTTAAGAAGTAAAATTATGGTTTTTTTTTTACTCATGAAGCTTTTATGCATCGTGATCTCATGAATTTGTATGCTAATTTTGAATTTGTTTTTATACATTGGGATTGGAAAGAACAGCGTAAGAGCATAGCTGCTTTCATCCATCGGCTCAATCCGCTTTGGTTTCATCCAATTTTAATAATCAATCAACATAAACTCTGCAGGTCGGAGAAAACAATCAATTGCAACAAGTGAAAAGAACACCAAATCCGATTGCAATCACAAAAGCCATTGATAGGAGTGAACAAATACAGAAGTGGAAATTTATGAAAGAAATAAAAAAAAATTATTCCAAAAATTTCACACAAGGATCAAATCAACGAAGAAGACCACAAAGAAATGAAGAGTCTCAAGATGATTGGAGAAGGCAATAAAGGAGGGAAGCCAAAAAAACAAAAAAAATCCATAACTCTCTTCCTTGTCTGGAACTCGACACAAGGTAGCACCATTGCCCACCATTGCCCACCACAAGGAAATCAGATTTTGTTTTCCTATGGTTTTTTTTGAGGTTTTTGGGAGATCAGATGGAGTAACTTGTGATTTCAGGATGGGAACAAAGATGAAGGTCTCTGGGAGTGACGGAGCTGGGAAGAGAGCTGCTAAGAAAGGGAAAGGGAAGGACCCTAACAAGCCCAGGCAAATGCCTAGCTCCTTCTTCATCTTTTTGTGAGTTTTTCTTTCACCTTTTTGGTTTTTTTTTATCAACCTTCAGCTGTGTGCTTTCCTGAGTTCCACATCAAGGTGGAGCATCATCTTTACGTGTCAATTTCCTAACGCCTCTGACTAAATCATTGGGGAAACTAGAAAAATTGGGAAAAGAGAAGAAAGGTGTTTGCATCCCAAAAATTTCATTGGTTTTGGAGTGCTCCAGAAAAATGAGGTTTTGTTTTGAAATAAGAAAGAAAGAGACTCGCCCGTCGGTACGAGGATCAACCATTCCCGGTGCCTTTACCGGGGCTAATCAACCCAAGGCCTATGTTTATCATTGGTGCATTTCGTTTTAACTTAAACATCTTTTTTATTCTATATGCGGTTTAGAAAAATATTGAAAGTTTGATGTTTCAAACTTTTGAAAAGACTCTTGAAGAGTTGCTTGAGAATGTGAAATATTTTGGGAAACACTAAAATTAGAAAATATCCTTTGGAAAGTTTGAGAAATCATTTTGAAGTCATTTTAGTGTTCTCTTAAAACTTTAAGTGGGTTTGAGATTTTGTTCTAATTCAGTTACCACCCAGTTAGAACTTCATCTCATCTTGCTTAAGTTATTTGGAGTGGTGTTTGTGATCATAAGTGATATTGAGTGAAGGTGAAGGCATGGATACATTCATCCTATATGATTGGAAGAATGTAAAACATTCTTACCACAACATTCATCTAAAGTCATTCCTACCACAACATACATCTAAGATTTTTGTTTTTATAATTATCGTATGTAAGAAGGAAAAGTTTTTTTTTTTGAAAGGAGATTGGATTGTAGACCATCAAGCATGATTCCAATATTGGGTCATTACTTGACATATATAAAAGCTTAAGAGAAAAAGATGTATTGATTTGAAAAGAAAGAGAGACATTAGAGGAAAAGAAAAATATACATACGTATATATGTGTATGTATAGGAAGTTATGTAAGGGAAGATATTTGTCTTGAAAAGAGGAATAAAATGTTTGAAAGAGAGGAAATAGAGCACATATGCAAACGCATTCATGCACATATGAAAATTTGTAAAATGGAAAATGAAAGCATAGAGGGAGTAAGATGGGGAGATCATTATCCGCACGTGGATATATATAATATGTATATACATGCGTGCCTTCAGAAGTTTAGAAATCAAGGAATAACTTAAAATTACCAACTTCAAGTTTAATGTGAGCCGGAGGAGAGCTTGGACTCATGCAAGAGTCTAAGCTAAGTCGCTAAGGCCGCATTAGAAGGTTTCTTTTAAAAATGTTTTAGAAAATATGATTTATATAAATATGGAATGTTATTATTTGGTTTGTCACAAGGGATATTTTTCTTTCACCAGTGGGTATGGAAGAAAATCAAGCAATATAACGAGGCACTCATATGGGTACCTAATTGGATGATTAGAAAGGAAACTAGCACAAAATGACATACAAATGCACATTAACATGTACATTTTTGTGAGGGTTTTCCTCGGGTTGGACAAGTCCCAACCTCAAAAGTTGATATGAAGATAAAATAAAAAATCCCTAACCACAATCTCATTCCCACCATATGTTCACATATAAAAGGGAAATCCAAGCAACTATGCGTGGATGATATATAGACAATATTCAAGGAAGGAAAGAGAGAGAGAGAGAGAGGATGATGGAAAGAGAAAGATTCAACTATGAAAGAGGGCATAATGTAACTATAAAATGAAAGATCATCTCATCTTTTCATGCCCCCGGTACACTTGAGCATAGCCTCTTATCTCTAAGAAGAGATTGAGTGTTATCTCCTTTGGCTATGGAGAGATGAAGATGAGAAGAAAAGGAAGAAAGAAACACAATGCTACATTCAATAAAAGAGAAGACATGATTCAATCATGAAATGAAAGATCATCTCATCTTTCTATGATCCTGTTGCACTTGAGCATAGCATCTTTTCTCTAAAAAGAGGTTGAGTGATATTTCTTTTTGTCATGAGATGAAGATGAGAAGAAAATCAAGAAAGAAAAACAATGCTATATTCAATAAAAGAGAAAACATGATTCAATCATGAAATGAAAGATCATCTCATCTTTCCATACTCTTGGTGCACTTGAGCATAGCCTCTTGTCTCTAAAAAGAAGTTGAGTGCTATCTCTTTTGGTCATGGAGAGATGAAGATGAGAAGAAAGAAAATAAGAGAGAAATGAGAGGGATGATGATTACATACCTCTAATGAGAAATAACTTAAGAAAATGAACAATCATACTTGAAATTATCTTGGACTTACCTTGAAATAATCTCCAAAATAATGAAGATGATGTCTCCAAGAGAGTTGTAGCTTGCTCCAAGTTGGAGAGAAAGAAGAGAAATGGAAAGAGGAAGAGGGAGAGAGAGAGCTAAGGGAAAAACTCTAAGTTTTTAAGTGAGAATACACTAGAGTTTTTCCAAGGGCTAACTCTTACCCAAGAGGGGGATGTGGGGGGTATTTATAGAGGATTTTGGAGCCAAAACCCAAAATTCAAATTTTTTTAAAATTTTATAACATTTTCATAGGATTTTCAACTAATTTGACTTATTTTCAATTTTTTTGTAAAAGAAATAGGATTGAAATAGGTGGGATTGGCCATTAGGCCTGCAAGAAAACATTTTCTGATGTGGGCAGGGCTAATGCCCACTAAAAATGGTAAAAAATGCCCCATAAAGAGTGTTTTTTTTGTCAAAATGAGAGGGGAAAGGGGTTCAATCGCGCGTCCGCGTGATCGCACGGTTGCCAAAGCACGAGGTCGTAATTTTTTTTAAATTTAAATTTAATAAAATAGTAAAATAAATAAATGTTGTTCATAAAATAAAATTATTGAAATGGTTTTTTTTTGTTACAAATGCGTGGTCGACTCCATTTTGAGCGATTCCAAACTCGCTCCAAATCCAATTTTGGTTTAGTTGATTGTCGCCTCACTCAAACGTGCAACTTGCGTTTAAAAACACATTTTCGTCCATGCACGCGCAACGCTCAAATTTTGTCGTTTCAAACGCGATTCGAATTTTGGATCTGAAATGCTTAATTTGGAACTGAACTTGGGTTTTGGTCTTCAAAAATTTTGGAAAAATTTGAGGTGTTTACAAAAGGGGAAGAGAAAATGTCCAGGGAATAGAACATGGAGTACAGGTCGGTAGGAAGATCAAATGGCAGCTCTGAGGACTTGAGAGATCTGAATGGAGTATTGCAAAGAGTACTTGCCCAAGTCCGCTTGGATCGTCCCTTTATTGCGAGTCAAAGCCCACCGAGTTAGCTGGGATTGTCAACTAAGTATGTTTTCTATTTTATTGTGCATTGGTTAATACTGAAGTTTGTATTTTTTGAATTGTGAAATGTAGTATACTTTACTAAATATACACACATACTCATATTACATGTCATTTATTTTTATTTGATAATAAAATCAAATATGAAGTCTCAACAGGCTCACCTCTTTCATTTATTAACTATTGAAAACATGCACAATAAAAATTTATGATATAACCCAGCCAAGTTGCTGAGTCCACTCTCTGACCCCATAACCCAGTCTTCAACCGATCCGAATCTGAGCCACGAGTTTACCAACTATGTGCTCTCCTTAAAAATTTTGAAACTATAATTCGGCTCCTAATGGAAAACTCCTGACTCTACCCCTGCTTGTATCTTCAACAGCAACAAAGAAATAAGGACAGGACAAATGAGAGACGAGAAAGACATGGTCGATAAAGTTACATACAGACCACGCGCAGTGAGTACTTAAAAGGGCATAGTTGATTAAAAGTATGTACCATTGAATAATTTTACCCATTTAGATTTGTCTTTTATGTATAGTTTGATCCTCTGAAAACCTTTAACTGGTAACTTGTTTCCAGAAATTTTTTTCAAGGAATCACTGGAATGGGAACCATTGTCCCCATTCTAGTTATGAGGCATGTGTGATCAGGGGCGGAACCAGGAATTTTTGTCGCAGGGGACAAACTATAGTTTCAAAATTTTAACAGAGGCCAAAATAGAAATTTTCAAATTTTTTATATATTAAACTAAAATTTTTTAGATTTTCATATAAATTTTTAAAGTTTTAAAATCTGAGGGGGGCCAAGGCCCTGCCGGCTCCTCCTTCCCTCTGCCTCTGTGTGTGATGGAATGTTATGAAGATTCTAGGATGAGTGTTCTCGTGCTTGATGAAAGGAAATGGGCTTGGTGCTGGGGCGGACCCACACCCCAGCCCACCCCCACCCCCAACCCCCACTCTTTGATTCAAAAAATTCAAAAATTTATATGTATATTTCCAAAATGTTAGTTTAACACAAGTGAAAATTTTGAAAATTGTTAAGATTTTGAAACCATAGTTTGGCTCTTGCAACAAAACATTCCTGGTTCCACCTCTAGTTTGATATTAGTTAATATTTTCCCGCTCAGTAGAGACACACCAGGATACGTTGTTCCTTTTTGTAGTTTGGGAGGCCATGGCAAAGTTGAGAAACTGAGGTACTTCTGGCTTTCTTGTTCACCCAAGCTCAAGCCCTTGGTGGACGTCGTTCACCCATGAAATGTAGGAACAGATTGCCTACCTCTCAAAGTTTAAGAAAGGTTATTGGAACATAGACAAATTGATTTTCTACTTCAAAGATGATGTATTTGGAATTGTTACCATAACTGACAATGCCATTGTCAATTGCTTTTACAAGGTGAAGAGTACAAAAGGTAAAGTTTAACCTTCGGATTCTTGTACTCATCAAATTGTGGCTACAACACGGCGTTGTAATTTTTACTGACGCATTACTCCCATGGTAACACTATTATTTGATGCATTCCTCCCATGGTAAAACTATTGTTTTTTTTTTCTGTAGTGTTAATCAGATTTTCCATTGAAAAGAAAACAAGGAAAAGAATAAAACTGAACCATTAAGCCACCACCTTAGACATTTCAGAACTGAAAATAAACATAAAAGATCAAATCTTGAGCCGCTGAATGTTGGAACGGTAAACAAACTGAAAGATTTGTTGACAAGACAAAGGACCTCTCTCTCTCTCCGAAGCAGTAATTAAAGTATAAGCTCTATTCCCTGACGAAAACTACAAGTTTAGTGAAGAACAAGAGCACAAATTAATTTTAAAAGAAGGAAACATGTACAAATGAAAGCAAAATAAATTTAAAGTTTTCAATTAGTTATCATCTTCACCCGCTCCAAATAAACTATCTGTTCATTTAAATAGAGCTTCCTAACTAATTGTATCTTGGATCCGTTATAAGGTCCGATGACTGAGGGTGGCCCCCCATGAGCCACCATCCCAAGTCCACAGACACTTTCTTTTAAATGCCAATTGTAATTGGGTTGATACTGCACCTGTTATCTAATCTCATTATCCTTTGTTGTGATAACCTACTGTCAATCAACATGTTTATTCATGTTTTGCTCTTTAACAATGACAGACTAGTAGTCCCAACCTGGTGGGTCAAATAGCGCATGTTGAGCAAACACGGGCCTTGTGGACCAGGCGGGATCAAACTCAAGACCTTCAAATTAAAGCAGGTCAAGAGTTCATTACTCAAGGTCTGTATCTTGGCACAAAATGCAAACATCTCGCTGACCTTAGCCTGATAGATTGGAAATTAAGGTGACATGGAAGATTAGGGTTGGGGGATTTTTTTCAGATTTATTTAGCCGTAATTATGGATCTCGCCTAGGGCACATGGGCTCACCACATTCCAAGCTAAGTGGTAGGCAGCTAAACTTCTGATGCCCACTCATGAGTTTATTTTTTATTTTTTATAAAATTAGCAACAAGAAATTAAATAAATGTAATTTCATTGTCGACTACTACACACTTTAGAATGTCCTTTCAAAATATGATTATGAATAACTACACTTCTGAAGGGTCATCAGCCACCCGAGGTAACTGCAATATTCCCATGCATATATATATATATATATATATATATATATATATATATATAATCTTTGGGCACAGATTTGAAAAAAAAAGATGGCCATGATAGGACAAAGGGCAAGATGGCCAGAAGATTTCACCTCCTCTTTCTCTCTCCCTCTATCTCGATCTATATATATATATATATATATATATATATATATATATATATATTCTTATAACATACGTTTTTTTTTTCTAAATTCAAAGGATGTAGACTTGTAGGATGTGACAATAAAACATGTGAATTTATGTTTTAAAACAAACTTCTTAACTTAAATTAAATCAATGGTTCTATGTAGACACGAAATTGCGATCGTACAACTACATCTTGGAGAACCAAATCCATGGAGCACTCTACTGTTATGGCTGTTCCTACAGCCCAATTGAATAACCCAGTTTTCAGCTGAGTTTTTTAAATATAAAACTTCTTCAAACTCAAATGCTACAAATTTATAGGTACGAAAATAAAGAGAGACTGGGTACATGAGAATTTAAAATTAGCAGTTTTCATTGTTCTGAATTTATCAGAATATGAGGGTCATGAAATTCAATCCATGTCCAATAATTGTTTTCAGACAGCAGTTTTAGTATATTACCAGAAAGCAAAGGAATCCTGCGGTGGTTTCAAAGGAAATAAAGATTTTGATCACTAGTAGAAAGGTAGAAGCCTCCCAAGGGATTGGTGCTAAAATGCATAAAATACCAGAAATGATTCCGAAGAAAGCTGGAGCTTGTTTCTGGATGTGGCATCAAAAGAAGAAAATGAATTGGTGAGTCACAATTTGAAAGGTACAGGGGAGAGGATAGTGGACAACTGTGGTGGTTTGCCACTTGTGGTCCAGACGGTAGGGTCCTTAATGCGTACAAAAAAAATGACAAAAGCTGTTTGGGAAAGCATTGATAAGTGTAAGATCTAGGAATTGAAGACGCCTGCCTCATGATCATCGTCTGAAATATGCAGTAGGCTGGTAGCATTCTTCTTGGTCTCATCCTGAGCTACGATGACTTGCCACATTATTTGAAGAATTGTTTTGTATATTGCTGCATTTATCGAAAGGATTAAGTGACAGGAAGGCCTGAGTTGGTCATGCAATGGGTGGGACATGGATTGCTTGACCAAAAGAAAGGAGTTGTGGAAGTGACAGCAGACCAATGGATTGATGATTTGATAAATCGGTGCATGATTGAAGAAACTGAAGAAGGGGAACTAGAAAAACAGTAAAAGAACAATTGCCGAAGGAGAAGCATGGTATAACTGCGAGAGAAATGAAAAACTGTTTTACTGGTTACACTTGTGACTAGTCTCTTGCATTCATACAGATAGCAGTACAGGAATAGTTACACAGTTACGATAACTAATGTACATGAAGCACTAACACAATTACATTCACTGATAAGAGAAATATGCAAAAGAACAGAATTCTAAGTTGGATGTTAAGTTCTGGACCATCCTCAGTACCTTCCTTAACACACCCCCACAATCTGTGCGTTGGTTCTCTTACACATAGAGTGTCTCGGCACTTTACAAAAGATAAAATACTTGATGGCTTTGTAAGCCAATCAGCTTGGTGTTCTTAGGATCGAATGAACTGTATTTGGATGTCACCTCCACTGACAGTCTCTTACAAAATGAAAACTGATCTTTATATGTTTTGTCCTGGAGTGCAGCACTGAGTGCTCCTTTGTTGTCGCACCAAAAATTTGGAGCCTGTTGCAATGAGAAACCAAGTTCCTTAATCAATGATTGCAGCCACAGTAATTCAACTATTCCTTCGACCCGTGCCCTGTACTCTGTTTCTGTGCTAGAAAGAGCTACAGATTTTTGTTTGCATGATGGCCATGACACCATATTTTCTCCAAGGAAAACAACGCAACCTGAATTTGACTTTCAATCTGAAAAAAGAAGAAAGGAGAAAAAGATGACTCAAAAATTAACGTGGTTCGGAAAAATCCTACTCCATGACTCAGTCATCAATTCTTTGATGATCTGGTTCCCTTACTCAATACGATTTTATACATAGTTTGGATGAATTCAAATTTGAATTCAGTCAACCATTTTCAATCGGATTACAGCCTCTCGCCTTGATTCTCTCCTTTTGTTCAACGTCATCCTTAAATCTCTCATTTTTATCAAGATCCATTTTTCTCTCGTGCCCGATTTGTATCCCTGCAATATTGGTGGCACCTGATTTTATGGAATGATGAGCTGCTATGTTACCATGATCTGAGACGTCGGCACTGGCTGGTGGTGCATTATCTTCTTGCCTGATTCGTTCCCCTTTAATATTGCTGATTTCTGATTTGGTGACGTTAAGATTGTTGATTACTGATTTGGGGACGTTACCATGAGCTGGTGCATTAGATGTGTTATCACTATCATGCGCACAACCTGCCCAGTCGGCATCAGTGAAGGCATGTAAAACTTATTTTATTGATGTTACCAATATCAAGATGGCAGAACGCATCAGAGCTGCATGGGCTGTTTGCAGCAGATTTTTAGAAGGTTTTGAGTACAGGGTGAAGGCGGAAAAAGGGAACTCTATGGTCGATTTTGGTGTGTTCATAATGCCCATCTAAAGGAGAGGGGAAATTTATCTTGTGAAGACCAACAGCTGCTCATAGTTGGTTTTCTCTTTTTGCTCATCTGGAGGGTTTAGTCAACCCTTTGTTTTTCTGATTGTGAAAATTAGCATTTATATAAAGCTAACCTTTCCCTGTATAGGTGATCTTGTTTGAATGAAGGTAAGGGGCCTAACCCGCATGAAGCTGTTACAGCGAATGGATATGTTTTTACTTGTCATAATTCAAGAATATGCATGTTGAATCCATTTTCAAACTGATATAAATCCAATCCATTTCCAGTGGGTGTGGTGTCTCTCCCAACTGGAGGAATTGCTACTGGAAGGTTTCACCGGGGACATCACCTTGGGAGGCTACTGGAAATGCCCCCCGAAACTAAGATACCTATGCCTTTCTGACATCCCCAATCTCAAGTCCTTGGCAGACATCAATAACATTACTCTCCAACAAAATGATGCAGTAGCTACAACATGTCCCACGGATGCAAAGAAACAGATCGCCTGCCTCTTCAAGCTTGAATTGTTGACAATTGACAGCTGTTCTGCACTTGATCTGCGGCAGGAGTTAATGGACATCTTGACTTCATCTGTTCCTGACATGCGATCTGTTTTCTCGTGTGAAGGCTGTCGACATGGATGAACATAGCAGAGGATTATATTGTGAACCATGCAAAACAAGGAGACGGTTTTCATCAGCTTAGATTCACGTTCGGTGTGAATCTAGTGAAAGAGGGAGCATGATTTCGGCATCTGCTGTTGGTGGTGTCAGTATAAATTTTTCATATTCTATAATGTTCCCCTAACAGCCACGGTGTTTACCTTGCTTGAACCCCAGTAGGCAGGAATGCTATAACCACAGCTCCCTGAAGAGCAGTGCATGCACCCTCCCTGAAAAGGATGTACCAACTGCACCCGTTTCAGATCTGCATCTTTCTGTTTAGTTGCAGTTCCTTTCTCTTCTTCAGATAAATCTTTTTTCTTTCATGTATTTGCAGTAAGAAAGATACCCAAGTTAAAAAAGAGAGAACGTAAAAGGAGGGAAGATTTACTTTGGGTGAAAAAGGTGATTATTTACTTTGTTTATAACTGTAAAAGAATTTTTAATGTTCCCGCCTGAGGTATGCACACAAACTGAGTGACCATTTATTCCAATTTTTCAGGTAGAATTGGGCATGTGGCACATGGGAAATTAACTGTTGTTAAACTGATATCTGGTGTGCAGTGATGTGAGTCCTTTAAGAGGTAAAAATTTGTCTGTCCCTTATTCAGGATGCCAAATTTGAATATCAATCAAGAACTGTATGTTGTAACTTTAATTAGGTGTACTACTCTTGGTCAAGAAAATTATTGCTAATGGATGGACAGCCATTTGACCACAATGCTAGTTACTATTTCTCATATTTTATGACAGTTTGATTATATATATATATATATATATATATATATATATCTGTGTCTGTGTGTAATAAAGTGGCACAACATGTGTTCAATTGTTAGAATATAAGTTGATAACACAATGGGAATGTTGTTCAATCACATGAACTGATTCAACCAACTAACGGTAATGTGTATTAAGGTTTGTTACTCCTAAAGAAATGTTTACTCTAGACTCTCAAGCAAGAGAGCAATTTCTCCTTCAAAAAAATTGTGGAACCAGCTACTGAACGTAGGAATGAAGATGATGCACATCAGACTTCACGGGATGCTGACTTCTATATTCTTTGTCCCAAGCTTACAACATGCAGATCATGGACGCATTGAAGATCATGAAGATAAAGACATCATGTAAGGGAAATTAAAAAAAGTGGGCAGTCACGTTGATAACCAACTATTTACACATGTTCAACGGGTAGACTCTTGGTGATGTAAGTTTTAATCCAAGGTTTGGTGGTGTTGAAACAGACATGTTGGATGTGTATACTCATTCATGCATGCCTATTGACATCTTGGCCTTGAATTTTCCATTTATATGAGATATGATGCCTGTGGCTGATGTTGCAGAACTTGTTTGGCTAGCTGGCATTGTGGGCTCAAAATGTCTGGAGTTGAAGAACTTCAAAATTAATGTGGGGAAATGAGATGAAGGATTTGTTGTTTTCAGCTAGACATAGAAAGTAAAAATTTACCATCTATTATTGTCTTGGGATTTAAACCTTGCTGTGCCATTAACGTTGACTATAAAACAAGTTTAAGATACATAGAGAGGGGAAAAAAATTGAGGGGTGTCATGTCAACATGAAAAGTGTTTGGCAAAGAGTAACATGGCAGCCATATGCAAAAGCGTGCAGGGTCCATGTCATCCAGCCAGAACTTCTTGGTGGTTGGGGCCCCTGAGGCAATATCTCTTTGGTGAAGTAATCTCATTCCTCATGGGTGGACTCCTTTTTTGTCACTCAACTGTCCTGTTTTTTACTCTCGCTCTGTCTCCCTCTCTCTCTTTCTCTCACACACACATACACAGATGCATGCATGCATATTGACACATACAGAGTAAAGCATAAAAAACAGGAACTAGGAAATGTCAGATGGAAGATTGAAGTTTGAAAAAATAGATAGAAAGTACTGCAGTTGCTGCTTCACGGCATGCATTTGTTGTTAAGCTGAGCAAACTTGCTCCATAGATTGCATACACAAACAAAAAATGGAAATTAGGCAATGTTCCAGCAATAAAAGGAGGCTATGTCACCAAATCAGTTGAAGTTACCATATGTAATGAACACACAGACATACACACACACACACACAGAGAGAGAGAGAGGGAGAAGTGTTAAAGGGGCTTCCTCAGTGAATGAGTAATGCAATCTTTTGGTGTTTAAAGCCAGTTCAAGCACCTTGCAGCCATTCTTTTGGGTCTATCATAAATAAAATTATTCTCTTATCACTGTCTTTTTGACTGCTGGATGCTTTGGATTAAATTGATTTCATAACTGTCCTTTTTTTTGCTTTAGTTTGTACGAATACCCTTTGTCTATGGTAAAGAAAATGATGTTCTCGTCACTTTGTCTCTTTTATTGGTGGATATTATGGATTAGATTCATATCACAACTGCCCTTTTTTGCTTTAGTTTATACAATACCCTTGGCCTATCCTAATGAAAATGATGCTGAGAAAGAAGGGTTAAAGGGGCTTCTTCCTCAATGAATGAGCAATGCAATCTTTTAGTGCTTAAAGCCAGTTCAAGCATCTTGCAGCCATTCTTTTGGGTCTGTCATAAATAAAATTATTCTCTTATCACCGTCTTTTTGACTGCTGGATGCTTTGGATTAAATTCATCTCATAACTGTCTTTTTTTTGCTCTAGTTTGTACGAATACCCTTTGTCTATGGTAAACAAAATGATGTTCTCGTCACTGTGTCTATTACAGGTGGATATTATGGATTAAATTCATATCATAACTGCCTTTTTTTTTGCTTTAGTTTATACAAATAGCCTTGGTCTATCCTAATTAAAATGATGCTCTTGCCACCTCTTAGATTGAGTCTGTTGATTCCTTCCTTGAAGAGTTGGCTACCAAAGAGCCATGATGTCTAGTTTAAAAAGGAAAAGGTAGAAGGGCAACCATGTGCATGGTGTCCTTTTTTCGTTTTCTTTTCTCATTTCTTTAATGGACAGGTAGATTTGATTCTCCATTTTCAAATGGGTTGGCCCTCCATGATGAACAGATTGTTATTTTTAGAGTGAGTGGGAGTTTTTGAGTGCACCCATCAACATCATTGAATCAAAATCATTTCGGCTATAAAGCTAAAATACCCCATTGTACTACCTCTACCACTTAAATGTTCTAAGTGTCTTCCACTCAAGGACTGCCTAGCTCATTGATGCCCACTTCGTGCATGTTGACAGGTTGGAGCATGGTAGGCTTTGAACTAGCAATTTCAAAAGTTCTGACTTCCTGTTTGTGATTCAGCAATTCCAAAGCTTGGTGATTCGATAAAAGGTCAAATTTAAATCAGTTATCCAAGCACTTAAATCGATCAGATATATAAAAAAAATCAAATTTAAATTTGCATTTGCACTTACCGTCTGAACCCGTTGCACCCACTAAGCATATGTGTCTGCGTTTTACCACATTCCAACTTAGCTTTTAACAAATATTCAATCTAATTGAGATTCCTATATTCAATTCAAGTAAATATCTTATAAATAATATCCATATTTTTTGAATTAAAGATAGTAATATATATATATATATATATATATATGTATATATATATCATAATGTGGTTCTGATCTTAGTTGTGTATTTAAAAGTTGGATTTGGATTTAGATGTAAAAATGAAACCAGAATTTGAATCGGACTTGAATTGGAATTGAAAAATTAAATTTGAATATGATATGAAATTTTCTTTCATTCATATTCAAATCCAAACATATAAACATCGAATAAAGGGGGTGTGATTCACCAACGATGTGTTCCTTCAGCGTATGCCCAATCTTGCCCGATTCTGGAATTGGCCACTTTCTATGGGCGATAGAGTAGCCTGTAGGGGATAAGCATCAAATCTTTTACTGGTGGATATTATGGATTAAATTCATATCACAACTGCTTTTTTTTTCTTTAGTTTATGGGAAGGGTTAAAGGGGCTTCTTCCTCAATGAACGAGCAATACAATCTCTTAGTGCTTAATGCCAGTTCAAGCACCTTGCAGCCATTCTTTTGGGTCTATCGTAAATAAAATTATACTCTTATCACTGTCTTTTTGACTGCTGGATGCTTCGGATTAAATTCATTTCATAACTGTCTTTTTTTGCTTTAGTTTTTGCAAACACCCTTTGTCTATCGTAAAGAAAATGATGTTCTCGTCACTTTATCTCTTTTACTGGTGGATATTATGGATTAAATTCATATCACAACTGCCTTTTTTTCTTTAGTTTATACGAATACCCTTGGGCTATCATAATGAAAATGATGCTCTTGTCACCGTGTTTTCTTAACTGATTGGTGGTTTGGACTAAATTCATTTCACAACTGTGTTTTTTGCTTTAGTTTATATGAGTACCCTTAAGAGGCCGAAGCCCCTTTCCTTTTTCTTCAAACCCAGTCCTAGGTGGAGAGCAGTATACATGTCAACTAAAGTGTCACACGTCTATCTTTTGCAGTCTCTAGCAGTAGTACTCATAATAAATGAACTAACAGTGAACATTCATTGGTTCGACCAACTACGCTACACCTCTTGGGGCTTTCTCCATACGTGAGGACATAATGAATTGCAAATGGTCAATTTTGTATAGGATTATTACAAACAGACATCAAATGCAATTTAGCTATTCTACTTTGTGGAATCAAATTTAGATTGATCTAGTTAGATTCTGTTGTAAGAAGAAGAAAAGGAGAAGAAATATTCTAGTTATAAACTACATATTAGACGAATAAGAGACCATATGGACTCACTGATCTCTTAACAACTTGATTTACATTCTCATTTGAGAGATTCAATAATACCCATCATGTACATTATATTCTAATTTCTCTTATAACACTGACATATTTTTTAAATTAATGGTATTTGATTTTTTTAACATTTTAAAGTTGAGAAAAATAATTAATGCTGAGACAACATTAAAAATTTAAAACAAATAATTTCTTAAGAAAATGAATGACCGTCTGAAAAAAAAGCAAAGGGGCAAATATCAATTTGTTCTTGATAACTCGATTGGGATTTTAAGAGGAAAAGAAAATATGAGGCATCTAAAGATTGTAGGCTGAACCACACGCAAGTGGACAAAGGTATGACAAAAATGAAAAGAAAAAAATTTGACTTTGTCTTCATTTTCAAATTCTATTCGCTTACATACCTCTCCATGAATGCACTTAGCCTATAATGTTTATTTTTCTGATGGAAGAACGATTTTTTATTTTTGGAGTTATTGTTGGATTTTGCTTCTTGCATCACTTGTTTTAAACCCTCAACTGCAGCCTTTTGGAGAAATCAAGAAAGCCCACTTGAAAGGAAATAGCTGAAAAGACTAGTAACAACACCTAGCCCTGGCTATCTAATTGGTCTGAGCCAACTTGTGGCTAGTGCCACTTTATCATTCACTCTTGCTATTGTTAGGGAGACCTTTCACATCCCCCCACCCAGAGTGGGTGACGTGCAAGTTGCAACAGCACCACCACTTCTGCAAGGATGATGGCACGAACAAGTTGTACTTCTAGTCAATGGTCAGATCGCAAAACTAGGATGGGCTAAATAAAATTTTGGATTTCAAAAAAGAAATCATGCATCCAAGCTTTTTACATAATACAATGAAAAATCAGACAAACGTGAGGAAGAGGAAGTGTTGGTGATGTAGAACTTTGTGGTTCGGGAATCATGGACCTTGCCAGCCTGTAGAGCACTTCCTTCGTCGTCCTTCTCCTTCCATTTTCAGATTTAAGCAATGGCGGACCTAAATTCGTTTGGCATTCCTTCATCTTCCTCTTCTTCCATTTTCAGATTTCTAGTTCTCTTCCTCTGCTAGGTCTTTCTTCCACCAAGAAAAAAACAGAGGAGGAGATGACAACAGTAATCAACACCCTTGTGTAAACACCTGTTTCTATTCTGTTGGGGGATGTAACCAGCTTGTTCAAAGAAAAGGTGGACCTCATCTTGAATGCCAAAGACGATCTCGAGGTGCTCCAGCAGAAGCTGAGATACTTTGGGAAGGCCCTCAAAGTCACAGATCACAAGCCCTTTTTCAGCAATGAGCGCAACAGAGATCTGGAGAGAGAGCTGAAGGATATTTTCTATGATGCCCAGGACATCATCGAAGGATACCAAAGCACAATTGCAATTTGCAAAAGGGACAAGCATTCTATAACTTCACGGAACAAGGTAAGGAAGCCCTGGACCATTCTGTGCTCTTGCTTTAAGGAACATATATCTGCTTCCTACAACCTTGCAATTGATATTAAAAATATCAGCCAAAAGCTTGATAAAATAGAAAAAAATAAGATAATGGCGGATGTGCTCGGAATAACACCAAGAGATATTGGTAGTGAGGGTCCTGTTAGTGGTGAACATGACAACCCCCGAGAGACAACCCATCACATGGGTGTACAACCACCTACAGGGAGGGAGGATGATAAAAAGGTGATAGTAGAAAAGCTCTGGTCGAATGACTCTATACAAAGTAGTAAGGCACAGAAGGGTGGATGCTTTGGATTGAATTCATTTCATAACTGTGTTCCTTTTTTTTTTTTTTTGCTTTTAGTTTGTATGAATACCCTTTGTCTATCGTAAAGAAAATGATGTTCTGGTCACTTTGTCTCTTTTACTGGTGGATATTATGGATTAAATTCATATCACAACTACTTTTTTTTGCTTTATTTTATATGAATACCCTTGGTCTATCCTGATGAAAATGACGCTCTTGTCACTGTGTTTTCTTTACTGATTGATGGTTTGGATTAAATTCATCTCACAACTGTATTTTTTGCTTTAGTTTATATGAATGCCCTGAGGAGGCTGAAGCCCCTTCCTTTTTTCCTCTAACCCGGTTCTGGGTGGAGAGCAGAGTACATGTCAACTAAAGTGTCATGCATCAATCTTTTGCAGTCCCTAGCAGTAGCACCCATAATAAATGAACTAACAGTGAACTTTTGTTGTCTTGTCAGTCCAGGCAACCATGCTACACCGCTTGGGGCTTTCTCTATATGTGGGGACAGATGAATTGCAAATGATCAATTTTGTATAGGATTATTACAAACAGACTTCAAATGCAATTTAGTACTATACCTTGTGGAATCAAATTTAAATTTAACTAATCAGGTTCTATTGAAAGAAGAAAAAGAAGAAATATTCTAGCTATAAACTACATATTAGATGAATAAGAGACCATAAGGACTCACCAATCTCTCAAGAATTTGATTTACATTTTCATATAATACCCATCATGTACATTATATTCTCACCACGGCCATAATTTCTCCTATAACACTATGACATATTTTTGAAATTATTGGTATTTTTATGTTTGACAAAATTTGTAATTTCATAAAAAAATGAATCACTGTCTAAAAAAAGGAGGGACCACTATCAATTTGTTCTTGATTCCTTGATTGGGATTTCAAGAGGAAAATAAAATACGAGGGATCTAAAGATGGTAGGCTAAGCCACACACAAGTGGACAAAAATGAAAAGAAAAAAATTGAATTTGTCAACATCCGTATGAACCACAATATGTAATTGACACCATTTTCACTGGTTGGAACTCCATTTATTAATTGTTTTGTCTTCAACTTAATACCATTCGTATTCTATTAGCTTGTATACCCCTGCATGAGTGCACTTAGCCTATAATGTTTATTTTCTTAATTGCCGATACTTGTACTTTTTTTGTAGAAGAAAACACTAAATTTGATCAAGATAAACTTCTGTCGTGTACATATGAATCCTTCTTAATAAATGGTGGGGAGCCTACCTCCCAGCATCCTTCATTGGATCAAGATAAACTTCTGGGAGTGAAAGTCTGACCTTTTATGCACCTATCAGAAAGCATCCAAAGCTGAAGCTTTTCTCTCTTCTTTTGCTCCAATTTCTACAACTGCTGTCATTATATGTCGGCAAGCCGATTGCAGATGGGATCAAGATCTACTGTTTTTTTAATATCTCTAGATCTATATATATATATATATATATAATATATATATATATATATATATATATATATATATATAGAGAGAGAGAGAGAGAGAGCCACAGAGGTACTTAATGAACTGTACATTTCACCACTGTGTGAAAATGAGAGTTTGATTGGAAGAACAATTTTTTTCTTTTGGGGATATTGTTGGACTTGCTTCTTGCGTCACTTGTTTTAAACCCTCAACTGAAGCCTTCTATGCATGAAATCAAGAACGCCCACTTGAAAGGAAATAGCTGAAAAGACTAGTAACAACACCTAGTCCTGGCTATGTAATTGGTCTGAGCCAACCTTGCATGGCTAGTTCCACTTGATCATGCTCTGTTGCCATTGTTAGAATGACCTTTCACATCCCGTTCTGAGCTCATTGTTCTGTCAAACAGAGCTTGTGAACGACACAGCTGAACTGGATTAGTATGAGCCCAGACATCCTGATCATAAGTCTAAATATGAAACACTTTGTAATGGTCATCATGGGACATCATCATCTTTGTCTCTTCAAATAGACCAGCCTTGAGTTTGGCAAGGTTGATGGCATTCCCTCGTGGCACGAACAAGTTGTACTTCTAGTCAATGGTCAGGTCACGAAAATTGGATGGGCTAAACAAAATTTTGGATTTTGAAAAAAAAAATCATGCATCCAAACTTTTTACATAATACAATTATAAATCCCACAAACGTGAGAAAGAGGAAGTGTAGGTGATGTAGAAGTTTGGGGTTCAGGAATTTTTATGGATTTATTTAGCACCAATCATGGACCTTGCCAGCCTGTAGAGCACTTCCTTTGTCTTCCTTCTCCTTCCATTTTCAGATTTAAGCAGTGGTGGACCTAAATTTGTTTGGCCTTCCTTTGCCTTCCTCTCCTTCCATTTTCAGATTTCTAGTTGTCTTCCTCTGCTAGCTCTTTCTTCTACCAAGAAAAAAAGAACAGAGGAGATGACAACAGTAATCGACACCCTTGTGCAAACACCTATTTCTATTCTGTTGGGGCTGTAGCCAGCTTGTTGGAAGAAAAGGTGGATCTCATCTTGAATGCCGATGATGATCTCGAGGTGCTCTAGGATAAGTTCAGATGCTTTCAGAAGGCCCTCAAAGTCACAGATCACAAGCCCTTTTTCAGCAATGAGCACAACAGAGATCTGTAGGGAGAGCTGAAGGATGTTTTCAATGATGCCCAGGACATCATCGAACGATACCAAACCACAATTGCACTTTGCAAAAGGGACAAGGTAAGGAAGCCCTGGACCACTCTGTGCTCTTGCTTTAAGGAACATGTATCTGAATCTTACCAACTTGGGAATGAAATTAAAAAGATCAACCAAAGGCTTAATGAAATGGAACAACATAAGAAAATGATGGATTTGCACAACACCAAAAGTTAAGAGTGAGGTTCCTATTGGTGGTGAACATGACAATTCTCGAGAGATAACCCATCTCATAGGTACTGCACAACCACCCACGGGTAGGGCAGATGATAAAGAGAAAGTAAAAGAACTCTTGTTTGATGGCTTCAATGAGAGTAGTGCGCTCGGAAAGATGGTGTTTCTATTGTATCCATTGTAGGTCAAGGTGGGATTGGGAAAACAACTCTTGCAAAAATGGTTTTTAATGAAGTCAAAGAACAGTTTGGGAACCGCAGGTGGTGGGTTTGTGTTTCAGAGAAGCCAAATCGTATGGGTTTGATGAAAAAGATATGGAAGGAATCGGTCAGAGAACTTAAGGGTACCACTTCCTTGAGTGATTTGTGCACACGATTACGGAGTAAGCTGTCAAAGAGCAAGTTCTTATTGGTCTTAGATGATCTATGTGAATTAGATGGGTGGTGGGGAGACTTAGCAGCCATCCTGTTGGGAGGTGCAAAGGAAAGCAAGATTTTCATCACCAATAGAAAGGTAGAAGTCTCCCAAGCGATTGGTGCTAAAATTCATAAATTGCCACAAAGTCTTTCGATGAAAGTTGGAGCTTGTTTCTGTGTGTGGCAAAGAAACAAGAACATGAATTAGAGAGTCACCATTTGAAACATATTGGGGAGAAAATAGTGGCGAAATGTGATGGGTTGCCACTTGTTGTTCAGACGGTAGGATCCTTAATGGGTACAAAAATGAAGACGAAAGACGACTGGGAAACCGATGAGAAGAGTGAGATCTGGGAATGGAAGATGCCTTCCTCAACATCATCATCCTCTGAAATATGTGGTAGCGTTCTTCCTGGTCTCATGCTGAGCTACGATGACTTGGCACATTATTTGAAGATTTGTTTTGTATATTTGCATTTATCCAAAGGATCATGAGATAAAAATGGATAGATTGGTCATGCAATGGATGGCACATAGATTGATTGACCAAAAGAAAGCCATTGATGTGGAAGTGACTGCTAACCAATGGATTAGTGACTTGATAAATCGGTTCATGATTGAAGAAACTGAATATAAGGATCTCAAATTGCATGACATTTTGCATGACCTTGCCTTATATATAGGTGGAAAGGAATATAGTCATGCTTCTGCTACTGAGCACACCCACCATCTGTCATTACTTGGTGTCAACAATGCAGAAGTGCAAAAGCGTAATGCCTCAAGAGCAGCAAATAAGTTGCGCACAATATTACGAGTGAGTTGCCTTTGGTTTATACTAAAGACTTAGCCAATTTCAAGTAGTTGAGGGTGTTGTCATTGAGGGAATGTCAGATCGATGAGCTGCCAAAGTCCATTGAAGACCTTGCACTTCTAAAATATTTGGATCAAAGCCATTCTCATGTGAGATGGTTGCCCAGTTCAATCGGCAGACTCTGTAACCTGCAAACATTGGATTAAGTAATAGCAGAATTGGAGAGTTGCCCAAGGAAATAGGCGAAGTGTGCAACTTGAGGTATCTTTGACTGAAAGATGCAGAAAATTGGGATTTGTAGCCGAAGGCTTGGAGAAGCTTACTAATTTACGAACCTTGCATAGGTTTATGGTATGCGATGACAAGGGGGATACAAGAGGATGCAATATTAAGGAAATAAAAGACTTGAATAAACTAAAGGGGGAATTGTCAATAGAAGGTTTGGGTGGGGGAAGGGTGAAAGTAATTGATGCACAGAAAGCAGAGCTTAAGGAGAAGCATGAACTAATTAAGGTGAAATTTGACTTCGAGGTGCGAGAGGATGATAAAGTTGGTAGTGCTTCTGAACAGAAGGGTTTGCTGGAGGCTTTGAAACCTCCACATGGCATAGAGAGGTTGGAAATTTGGGGTTATACAGGAGATAGGCCTGCATGGTATTCGGACACGAATTATGGGAAGCTGCGAACAGTATGGCTGCTAAGTTGCCCATCAAGGGCAACAGTGATAGGAATTAAATCATTGGAAGAATTGGGGGTCAGCGACTGCCCAACATTGTGTGAATTACGGAGCATGCCTTTGCTGAAGTCCTTGGAGATTTGGGAGTGTGATGGGCTCAACACGATTGGTGACTTGCCTGCATTGGAGTCGTTAGATGTGAACAGATGTGAAAAGCTGAAGACTCGCTAACATGCCTGCATTGGAGTCGTTGGAGGTGAAGGGATGTGGTAGGGTAGAGCAAGTAGCTGATGATCACATGCCAGCTTTAAGGAGGTTGTGGTTGTCTGACCTGAACATTTTGAAGCAGCTCCCTAACCTCATTGATAGTGCAAGATTGGGATGGAAATTGCTTGTGCAACTACCTAACTTCATTGAGTTGGGGTTGGATTCAGAAGTGCCCAAGTGCAAGATTGGGATGGAAATTGCTTTAGCAACTACCTAACCTCATTGAGTTGGGGTTGGATTCAGAATCAGCAGTACTATTGCCATCACAAGTACCCACATTTCTACCCTCCCTTACATGTCGGTATTTGAGAGGCAATAATGTTGATGAGGAGGTCAAATGGGGAAGGGTGCCCCAGTGGGTGTGGGGTTTCTCTCAACTGGAGGAATTTCACCTACACTCTTTCTCTAAGGACATTGGCTTGGGAGGCCACTGGCAATGCCTCCCGAAACTGAGAGGGCTATCGCTTTGGGACTTCCCCAATCTGAAGTCTCTGGTGAACGTGAATAATATTACCCCCAACAACAACAAAATGCAACTACATGTCCCACCGATGCACAGCAACAGATCGCCTGCCTCTCCAACCTTCAATCGTTGACAATCGACTCATGTCCAGCACTCCATCTGCCGCAGGAGTTAACGGACCATCTTGGGGAAAGACTAGACATATATAGATAATGTTACTGAAAATTAGTGACAAATTGTAATTAATTATTTTGGTTAAATATGTGTGTTTCCATTCATTGCCTCTTCTTTCTTCCTCTCCCTCTCCCTCTTGTTTGATTTCGGTCCAGTAAATTGAAGTGTTGTTGAACTGAACTGGCATACCTTTTATGCATCAACGGAGTCTTGTCTAGCTCGTTTAACTTCCTCAAATTGATGACCAACTCTATGATTTTTTTTTTTTTTTGTAATTGAAAACAAAGATCAATTTTGTGAATACCCGCAGGTACCATGTATAAATGATAAATCTGATGCTATTTGGGCCAAATAGAAGGCAATGTCCTTTTTTGGCTTGAATCTGTACAGATACTAAAAGTTACCTTTTTCCTTTAAGAAATTTTTTAAAAAATTTTAAATATTATTTTGTTTTCAATCCATCAATTGATGCACAAAGGCCCTGATTTATTAGCTGATATGACAAAATCCCAAGTTGGCCATCATTTGAGCGGCCTTCAAAGGTTTTCACATTTAGGCCATTAATATGCATTTAATGATCTTCATAAATTTAAAACACAAACCCATAGTCTGAAAATGTGCCTACATTCTTAACTTTTAAGAAGATGCACTTGCTAGCACTATACACATTTCTTCAAAATTATATGAGATGTTTGAAAAAAAATTGGAAACTACTTATAGTTGAATAATTTATAATTCATGCATTTTATAGTGTGTTTTTTAACTCAGTTGGATATATGAAAGCATTGAAATTATAAAACTTTTTCCAAAGTGTAAGATTCTAAGAAATCACAACATGTCATATGAGGCTTTGGCATCGGTTGTTTTATGAGGAAGCAGGCCCTGCTGGATCACCTGTTTCTCAGCAATTTACTTGATTATAATATGGCCAAAATTCAGTGACAGCAAGTGAATGTATAATAAGCCTGGCTCGCCCCAGCCATCAAGATCCAAGCAAAAATGAAAAGAAAAAAATAGACTTTGTAGTTTGTAGACAGCGGTATGGACCACAATACATAATTGGCAAACAATCCCGTGCATTGCATGAACTTTATTTTCGTCAAAAAGAAAAAACACTTAAATTTGTTCAAGATAAACATCTGGGTAAAATCAGACCCAACTATTCCACACCCTTCACACACTGATCAAAAAAGCTTCCAAAGCTGAAGCTTTCCACTCTTATTTTCCTTTAATTTCTACAACTTGCTGTCCTTCTGTCGGCAAGCAGATTGCAAATGAGGTCGAGTTCTACTGTTATACACACACACACACACACACATATATATTTATATATATATATAAGCCACAGCAACAACCGAGGTACTTAATGAACTGTACATTTTTACCACTGTGCGAAAAATGTTGGATTTCTTCTTTTAAACCCTCAACTGCAGCTTTATGTGTATGAAATCAAGAAAGCCAACATGAAAGCAAATTGCTAGAAAGACTAGCTAGAAAACCTAGCCTGGCCATGTAATTGGTCTGAACCAACCTTGCCTGGCTAGTGCCACTTGATCTTAATTTGTTGCTATTGTTAGAGAGACCTTTCACACTTAGTACTGAGCTCATGGTTCTGTCAAACAGAGTCTGTTGAAAAACAACAGCTGAACTAGATTTGTATGAGTCCCAGCCATCCTGATCCTAAGCCCAATCATGGGGACATCATGTTAAACGAGTTAAAAGAAACAGTACATATTTAGCATAAGCAAGCTAAATAAGTTGGGTTCGAGCTCGATATTGTATCGTCAAGTTGAGCTCCAGCTTGAGTTTTTTGAGTCAGTCAATATTTGATTTGATTTAAATTTATGTTCAATTTTAAACAAATGTCTATCCAATATCCATGTATTTTGGAAGTCGATTCTTAAAATATTAACTACTGTGGTTTGAAATGATTAGTTGTTTATTTAGAAGCTGGATTTGTATATAGAATGCTAATTAAAAAGTCAAATTCATATAAAATTCAGATTATGAATACAAAAGTTAGATTGAAATGTTGCCACATTTGAATTCGTTTTGAAATAGGTGGACCATATCCAATAAATCAGACATTTATAGTTTGTGTATAGTTTCCAATTTCATCCCGTTCTTAATAAAACATGGGAGCCTACTGCTGGTCAGTTTGCATCGGTAACTGGACATTATAAAACGATACATATGGTCCAAATCCAATTTATTGGCATCCTAAGGCTTGGATCATCAAAAAGAAAACATTATTGACATTTAAAAAAACGTCAGTTAAAAATGTCTAGACCACCATTAATACTTTTATTGATGGACGTCAGGATCCATGAGTGTAGATTGTGCTACTAAATATTTCAATGACGGGGTCCACTAGACCATTAGTAGATGTCGAATTATACTAATGGCTGTTGCTATTAGTGTATTGCATGGGGTAGCGACGCTTGCTTACATCAGTCAGTCATTTGTGCACTTACACTGAAAATCGTGGCTATCTTGTATTGCTGAGGATTTACTCACACACCCGCAGCCATCACTACAGTGTACCAGATATAGTAACAACTGGCTACCGTCAGTGCACTTTTTACTAACGGAAATACCCACCATAAAAAATTAATATTTAATATTGACAATTGCTTCCTGTCAGTAATAGCTATTTTATGGACGCTAGGCACTTTTACTGATGTGAGATACCTGTCAGTAAAAGGTTGTAATATGTTTTATATTATACTATATCATGTACAACCTGGAAAATAGGAATACAAAAAAACCTTGCACGATATCAATAACAGAACAAAATGCAATCAATGTATTATACAGAACATATTATTGATTAACAGACAAATGAATGGATATTATCCTTAATAACAAGTACATATGTATGAATAAGTCTAACAAATTTTTGATACATGTAGCCCATCTTAGATATTCCAATGGTGTTGGTAATAATATTCAAAACATGAAACGAAGTCCAATAATCTAGACTTCAAATTTCATCATCCCATAGAACAAGTAAAATATGTTACAAGAAATGGTATGCATGATTTTAATAGAAAATATATTTGAAACTTAACCGAATGATCCCACAAGTGAAGCTATAATTTGATTTACACTATCTATGAGCATATCTACCTTTGTACGTTTAGTATCTACCTTGGGGACCTTAACACAAGTTGTCTCAAGCTCAGACACTTTAATTTAACTTCATCATATTGTGCACATTTTTCATCAAGTACAACTAGTGTTTCTTGTATAGTATTGACTTGTTTTCTTAATGCTGTATTTTGTGCTTCGAGTTGATTCTTGCTTGTGCTTCCAGTAGGAAATTGTGAAGGTTTCACACTTAGTATTCAATGGTGGTCAACCGTGGCTGATTAAAGGTAGGTTCAATGGTTGTTAGTGGCAAGCAACACAGATTTGGGGGAAGCTGTGGATGACAAAGAGAGGAAAATCGAAAGGGGATTGCAACCAGGGGGCGGAACCAAAATTTTTTTCATGAAGGGGGTCGAAGTAAAGTTCTAAATTTTGACTTTTCCAAAATTTTATATAGGACAAGTGAAATTTTCTAAAATTTACATGTATTTTTTTTTTTTTTGCTGTGGGCTCTCCCTTGAATTCGCCCCTGATTGCAACAGAAAAATAAGGATAAGTGTTCATTGATGGAAGACGAAAAACCATCAGTCATAAAGGAAGATATATCATGAGAAACTGTGAGCAAGCTTTTAAACATACGCTGACAGAAGAAACAACGTCACCTAGATAAATACTGATGGCATTGATACACGGTTCGTAAAAGTTGTATATTTATTGATGTGCTCAAGATAACTCAGTAAACAATGGGTTGTCTACACGTTTAAGGGAAGACCCACCATTAGTGACAGCGGAATCGAACATTAGTGATTCAATAAGCAATGATGGTTCTCATTGGACGTTAGTGATACTCATTTCAATACTGATGGTTCCCATAATAGTTGTAAATATCTAGTCTTTACTGATGCCTATGGACATGTCATCAATCAACATGACGCTCTTCATTGTCACCGTCGTTAACTCGTCAACCGAATTTTTACTGATGGGTTTCCTTCTAGCCGTCCATATTTTTTTTTTTGGTGGGAGTGGATCCCTGATGCATTCCACAAGATTCAAATATCTGCTCCATATTTAAATTTGGGCGCACAGGACCTCTTATTGTACAATAGGTTATCGGTCCAACTTATCTTAATATTTGCTCAATATAAATGGCATGTGTAATGTTCATCAGTAGCCATGTCTCCATTTACATCACACCCTTTCTTTGTCAACATATCTTTGGATTTAAGAAAGGAGCTTAAAGTATAGTAATCACTCCAAAAGAGAAAGATTTAAAGAGAGACATTAACAAGAGAGATTAATAAAAGAGAGACGAAAACAAGAAAAAAAAATGAGAGATTAGTTAAAGAAGAGGGAGAACAAAAAAAAACAAAGAAAGAAGTAAAAAGAGTGAGAAAGGGAAGTTCAAAAAGGAAAAGATAGAGATTGAAAGAAAGAGCAAAATGAAGAGGAAAGTAAAAATTGGAGAGGTTAAGAGAGAGCAACCTAAAAGAAAGAGTGGGAGAGAGAAAGATATTTGAAAGAGAGAGAATTAAAAATAGAGATAGTTTTAAAAAAAAGAGATAGTTGAAAAGACAGATTTTTAA